>NC_139915.1:21474487-21724487 GCF_963514095.1 Eutrigla gurnardus | reverse complement strand
TGATTTTTCTGCCACCATCAACACACACGCACACACACACACACCAACACACACACACACAAACAAACTTGCGCTCTTTTTCTCAAATATGCCAATTTTGTCTCTCTGACATACGTATGAACACATATTCAAACATTTAACATCAGTGTGTACTAAAATGTGAGCCACTGAACAATGTTTGCCTACACACATACAGCACAGGCTGTCATGCACTTCCAAAAAGTATTGACATGTTGTTTTCCTGTGGGCTATGTGACAATCAATCTCTTGGCTCGGCTCTGTTTGTGTCTATGTGTGTGTCGGTCTATAAATGTTGCTGGCTGAAAGTTGAGAAAGCTGGCTGGAAACCAGCATTGATGGTCATGACGACGGTTAAGATGACTTGTTTGGCAACCTGGGTTGCCAGGTCTGGTAGAGACAACGGAAGGTCACGTGCACAGTGTGAAGCTTATAATATTCAGTTATTGCTGTCGCCGCGTGACATCCTTTTCCTTATGGATTAATGATGCAATTTATTTCATGATTAATTAGTGAATATTATTGGACATAACATTTCCTAAATTTGCTGGTTTTGTTTGGCCCAAAACCAAAAATATAAAACAGAGAAAGCAGCAAATCTCCAGTTTAGATAAGATGCAACCAGAGAACATTTTGGCTTTAAAATTAAATTAAATTAATAACGAATTATCAAAATGGTTGCCAATTAATTTCCTTGATATAAATCAACCGATTCAAGCTCTTTGGTACACCGCCTCTCTGGTCATTTTGAGTTAGTGGTTGTGTTGTATTAGTCTGCATTATAAAGAAGGGTGTTTCCACACAGGTATTTTCCATTTCCAACTTAATTTTATCTTGAGGTTATCTATTTTTCTTTTCTAACTATTGAGTATCATGTCAGGAACATCCCGATGTCAGGATACTTACTACAAGAATAAATATCGTTACTCTCTGACTGAAGACAGATGGACGAGATGGAAAGTTAGATGACTAATTGATTAAATGTCAAACTAGAATATATATTTTATTCTGTGGTTGGAAATTGCATGTTAACTCATTCTGAAGCTGAAATCCTTTCCCCGTTTGGCAAATGAAACTAAGAAAATATCCAGATAATGTCAGGGAGTCGTTATTTGTCAAAAGCTTACTGTTGAGAAAACTCACATCTCAAAATAGTCATTCTTTTAAGTGATTGAGATCGAAACAGCTGACGCCCAAATAAGAAGTTTGCATTATTGCCCAGACTTTCTTCAAGACAACAGAATGCTAGCATTAGCATTTTGAAGGGCATTGACACTAATTAATTCACAGGATGCTAATCGTCTGCATTAATGAAGCCAAGCCTTAAGAAATGTTAGCAAACGTGCCCCACATGTAAAGACAGCAAAACTAGCCATGGGAAACAAGAGGCACGTGTGTGTGTGTGTGTGTGTGTGTGTGTGTGTGTGTGTGTGTGTGTGTGTGTGTGTGTGTGTGTGTGTGTGTGTGTGTGTGTTTGCATTCATTGTGAGTTCCATGTTAACACGTGTGTTTTAACAGCCTTATGTGCTCGTGCTCATTAACGTCTGCTGTTTTACTTGTGAGTGTACTGCGGGTCAGAGCACATCCAGTAACTGTGCTTAAATACTGAACGCACAGCATTAATAAAAAACAATGGGAAACTCATTAAACTTAATTTTGACTTCTGGTCATTATAGACTGTATTTCAGGTAACCACTTATTGGAAATCCACACATAACAAGGAAAAGGGAACTGTTTTTTTTTTTAATTGAAACCAACAATAATACTCATGAATTTGTATTTAGCATGTTTCTTGTTAGGGTTGGGTATCGTTTGAATTTGAACGATTCCGATTCTTTGTTTCAATTCCGGTTCCAAACGATTCTCGATTCTGATTCTTTTAAGAGGCAGGGTAAAAAAAGTTTAGGATATTTTAAATGAGCTAGCTAACCAACGGTCTTTATGAATGAAATAGTCTGATATTCTCCATCAATTTTAATTCTGTGAACTTTTTACTTTTTATGAACTTTACTATGAATTTCTAACAGGGCTGTTTTCAACTACAATATAAATATCAAATCTATGAACTTCCATCCATCCATTTTCTACCGCTTATCCTGTATTTAGGGTCACGGGGGGGCTGGAGCCGATCCCAGCTGTCATTGGGCGAAGGCAGGGTACACCCTGGACAGGACGCCAGTCTATCACAGGGCCAACATGTAGAGACAAACAACCATTCACACTCACATTCACACCTACGGGCAATTTAGAGTCACCAATTAACCTATCCCCATCCTGCATGTCTTTGGACTGTGGGAGGAAGCCGGAGAACCCGGAGAGAACCCACGCTTACACGGGGAGAACATGCAAACTCCACACAGAAGGAACCCGGGCCGACCCGGGAATCGAACCCAGGACCCTCTTGCTGTGAGGCGAGAGTGCTACCCACTACACCACCGTGCAGCCCAAATCTATGAACTTGAATATAAATATTATAAATTATGAATACATTTTCACAGGGGTACACTTTCCTCAAGAGAGCTTTATTTTTGAAAACCTCATGAAAACACATTTACACATGAGTGTATGATGCTGCAGGTACTGCATGTTACCATGCTCCCATTGATGGGCTAACCTGGTACAGAATAGCAAATAAACAATGAGAAACAACTTGCAAAACCTTCCTTTTGTTGCACCGACATCTTCTCCTCTGCCGCTAAGGTGAACGGAGTAGGCTCAGCACATCACAGAGTCGTGGAGTCACCATCCTGGCTAATGTTAGCAATCTCAGGTCGTAAATTGTCTATGAAAAAATACGTGGGCTAATTTGTTAGCTGCCTATTATTTAACTTTCCGGATTCGGACTGCAGTGCAGTCACTGCAGTGCCACGCTGGGGGTCGGAACTGGACCCAGACCCGGAGCCAGAGGAAGACACAGCGGAGGACGGTCGGCGCAGCGCGTCAAAGACGGGGCACACATTTATTTCTACTCCATGAACTCGGAGGAGGTGCTTTTTCATGGTCGTCGTGCACCCTCCTATGCATGAAATAATCTTGTCGCAAGTGTTGCATTTTGCCGAGATTTCGTTGCTTTTAGAAAAGTGAAGCCACACGCACGCTATCCATGCTCGACTCGCTCGGTTATGCAAACACTTCCGTGGACACTTCTTCGTTGGTGTTCAGCGGCTTCTTCTTCTCCGGTCGGCGGATTGGGTATCGAAACTAGGATTTGAAATTTAAACTTTTGAACGATTCCGGGAGAATCGGAAAGCTAGTCCAATCAATACTCGATTCTTGATACCCAACCCTATTTATTGTCAATTTCTATCACTTTGCAGTATAAACTGTTTTTATTTAAGAGACAGTTCATAAGTAATCATTTGGCTTGAAAATGTTGGCATCAAAATTAATAAAAGAGTGATTAAAGAAAAGTAAAAGTAAGTCATAAAGACAAATTACTTATAATCATTAAAATACTTATAATCAAATTAATTAAAATTATTTTTGCAAAACAGAAGTTTACACTGTAGATTCAATTCTATATTCTTTTTGTAGGAACAAAAATATTGTAACAATCCACCCTATTATTTAAGTAAATATAATTTCCCCCTTCTGCATACTGAGCAAATTATCATCAAGCAGCCATGTATGAAAAAAAGTGGATCACCCACTCTTATTTACGCTTTAAAACCAGACAGAAAAAGAGACAGACAGGAGCTGAGTTTTCTATTGATCCCTATAGAATCCAACCCACTGACTGGTCTGGTCCTGCATACTGATACATGCATTACACTCTATAGATCCAACACTATTTGATTGTGTTTGCGTATGTGTAAGTGTGCACTTGTGTGTGTTTGAACATTTTATGTTGACTTTATTTGATCTGCACATTATATTTTTTTATGTTTCACTTACCATGAAATGCATGTGTAAGTTCATACTTTGTGCATGTATTCGGTCAGTGTGTGCGTGTGTGTGCAGTGCGCTGTGAGAAGTACAGTCCATAACGTTGTTTTCAAGTGTCTGCGTGCACTCAAACTGTAGGTCTCAGCCCCTCTGCAGATCTAGTGTGTCTGTGTGTGTGTGTGTGTGTGTGTGTGTGTGTGTGTGTGTGTGTGCGCGCGCGCGCGCGCATGTGTGCGTGTGTGTCGGGGCGTGGTAGCCTATCAATAGTTGCCTTGTGATTATTATTTAACATGCATGTAGTCATTGATCGGAGACATTGATCGGAGGTTGGGAGCTAAAGGCCAGCTCACATTAAGACTTTGCCTCCCTAAGGGGCAATATGGAGCATTATTATTGAGGGACATTCTCAGCTTTACTGCCTTATATGCTGACACGCACCTTACATGCTATCTGAAATCTCAAAGAGATTACAGATGTGTGCAGCCAAATGCTTACACACACACACACACACACACACACACGCACACACACACACACACACACAGACGCTCAGGTGCTCCTGCATCTCTCCATCATTCTACAAGTCTAGCTCTTTTTTCTCCACCTACTCGTCTCTTTGTGCGTCCATTCATCACACCCACAGATCCACACTTTAAAAGACAAAGAAGGCAGCAGCCTCTGATTTTAAAGCCCCATTACCTAAGTCTACGGGCATTTTCAACTATTTAATTATAAAATATTACACTCATTATTATACTTTTGAAATCCTCATGATGCTTGTTTCTATTCAAATGCAAATGTAGAGAAGTATTTTGCAATATTTTTTTGGGGGCATTGACAGACACATACTGTTAGAGAGTCGTGGCAGCTTTCTACACTGAAGAACATGTCTTTATTATTATTATTATTATTATTATTATTATTATTATTATTATTATTATTATTATTATTATTATTATATCGTGTTAGTGTTTCAGTGAGCAAAAGAGTTCACTGCATGCTGATGCTTATTTAAATGCATTGTCCATTTGCATCATGTTCTAATAATAACAAATACATCTAATTATAATCCCCTATTTTCTTTTTATTGATGTGTTTTCATATAAGATTTATGTAACATTTCTTGTCCAGATTTAGCCACGTTTTCACTTTAGTCGTGTGTTTGCCTTCTTCCCATCTGCAGACTCCATGCACATCGAAGACGTGGATGCGGTGCAGAAGCTCCAGGATGTGCTCCACGAGGCCCTGCAGGACTACGAGGCCTCCCAGCACCAGGAGGATCCGCGCCGGGCGGGCAAGCTGCTCATGACCCTCCCCCTGCTCCGCCAGACTTCCACTAAGGCCGTGCAACACTTCTACAGCATCAAGCAGGACGGCAAAGTCCCAATGCACAAACTCTTCCTGGAGTTGCTGGAAGCCAAGGTGTGAGGACGGGAGAGGAGACAGCTAGCAAGGACAGCTAGACGCCAGTCTGAATCTCACTTTGAATGACCTCTTGCTCTTTTACAGGCACACATTTTAACACGCACGCGCACACACACACACACACACACACACACACAGAAATATGTTCCTGAAATACATCTGCTGACACACACTCCTATGACAAGTAACCTAAACCTCTTACCTGAACCCCTGAACCTCCACCATCTTTGACAAAAAAGGGTGCTCACTTCACCTTTTGTTTTGGGGAAGATGTTGACAGACTGACATGACCCCCCACATTACCAAGGGAAGAAGATATTTCCTCTAAAAACGATGAAAAGTGACTCAATGGTTACCACCGTGGCTCTGAACATTGAAGATGGCAAAACTCTTATGCATTTAATAACGATTGAGATGTTATTAAATCCAAGCCCTTAAATGAGGATAGATTTAAATGGACTGAAAGCTCTTCATTTTAGTTCTAAGAGACTGTAAGACTGCACTCTTGTCTCCCTTTCCCCTCCCTTTTTTCCCAACAAGTTTTTTAAGTGTTCAAGAAGAAAAACGAGTGGAGGAAGAAAAAAAGAACACTAAAGAAGTATTAATGACATTTGTTGTCACATTACATGTACGATGAAATTTGGACGGATAGATGGACAGAAAAGAAAAGAAGAAGAGATTTTCCCCTGCCAAAGAATGGAGTTCATCCATTCAGAGGATGCCAGCAAACTTTATTGTCATAACCCAAAACTGTTTCTGGTTCAATTCTGGGCCTCCAGAGCTCTGCTGGTTTTCTGTTTCACCAGTTATTCAAAATGTGTCTGGTTCTTATGAAAACCAGCAGGGCTGGTGACCAGGATTAGAAACCACCTCTGTAAACACTTTCTGGTTCTCCCTAAATTAAATTCCTGGTTTCCCACGACTCTCCTACTTCAACTACGACTTGACTGTTGTATTTGTTGAGGACCAGTGACCTTTAGCCTCCCAGACCTGTCAGTATAACCATCAATTTAGTGTTTGCACATTTGACGTGGCTGAAATTATTTTCAAATATTCGGAGCACTTGAGGTGTTCATGACTGACGGAGTTCATAAGTCAAAATATGGCTTAATGTGTCAAGAATTGATCCCTGCTTGTTGCACGGTGGACATAGGCTCAGTTCATATTCTCCGTATTTACTCTGTCGAACGCTCCTCTTGTGTTTTGGACGTCTGTTTGAGTCCCTTCCAGCTGCTCGGTGGGTCCGTAACTCTCCACACACAAGTCGGTCGAGATTTCAGTCTGTCAATGTGCCATTAAGAATAGCCCTGCCCATGCTCATGACTACAAACTCCCAACAAACTCCAAATTGTCACTTCAGTACTACTTTCCTTGCTCCGTTGCATACACAACTTCCAGCTCATCTCTTTGCGTCAGCACAGAGCTATATTAGTGATTCATTCAGGGAGTGATAGGGGGGGCTTCAGTCATTCACCGCGATGCAAACCAGAAGGAAACGTGTGCTGATGAAAACTGACTGAAGAACAACTATTGTTGCTTTCAAACTCCTTATTTTCTTTCTTTAATTCTTTATTGAAAATAATCTTAGCAATGAAACCAGTATTAGGGTTGTAAATAACTGTCATCCTGTATATGACATATAACACGGCTTTGTTTTTGTTTTTTGTTATTAATATTGTCTTCTTAAAACTGAATCAATCAATATGTCTTTCCTTTTTTCTATCAGCTTGACCACTTTCAGCAATTATCATATATATATAAATATAACGAGTAATAATGTATTAACAAATCAGCGTTTTATCTTAGAAAACTCTGAGCAATAGTGGTTTTTAAAGGAAGGGGGTTGTGCATATGGACAAAGTCTGCAATATTAACATAACGTGCCAGTCTTCATTTTGGGAGAGAGGATGGGGATTTAAGGAGAGTTTGTAGCTACTCTTTTTTCTCTGTGTAACTTGCCATAAGCTATTAGATAACAGTCAATATTTCCTTTTGTAAGAGAAAGCGAGGAACAAATATGGACCAGAAACGTGAGGGTGAGACGTCCATGCTGCCGTCACATAAGTGTTGTGTGAATGGTCATCGTGACGCCTGAAGGAGTAACACAAGCAGCTGACGACTAAAAGATCCAACATCCAATGCAATGATCACTCTAACGTATATTACTTTTCTCATGACCAGACTCTTTTAATCCGATCAAAACAAATCAGTTCTTTGTTTGAGACCAGCTGTTCCGTCATACAATTTATTTTCTCGTCAAAGGATGTTTCTGCAGCCATGTGACCGAGCGTACAGACCATCACAATAACCTATATCTGGATCAGTGCTGAGGGAAACATTGCTAGCAAATTAATCATAAAAAAAAATAAGACAAAAACACACTGACTGTTTCATGTTAGCTCGCTATTCCACTTCTTGTTAGTCACTTTTTGTTTACATTTTAAATATAGTCTAAATTGATAAAAATGTGTAAAATTATACTTTTTTTTGTTATTATGTGCGAATATTCATAAATTTGTTTCTTAGTTCATCTACTAGTTATAAAAAATTACACTTAAAATCTATAACATAACCTGTAATTCAAGTAGACATAATGGGCCCTAGTTTCGTAGACCAGCGCAGGGCGGCGCAGGGTGGCGCAGCCGGCGCAGTGCAAGTTTCGACCCGCGCAGCCTTGCGCACCGTCAGTTTGGCAGTTTGGTAGATCGCCTGCGCCAAGATGGGTGTGGCGGCGCAGCAGGGGGAGGCGTCACAGATTCAGCTTGGCATAGCGGAAGTTTCGTGGCAAAAAGCCTCGCCGAGACTGCGCTGAAAGCTCGCCAGCTCCGACCTGGTCTACTTTCGGCGCAAGGCGCAAGGCGTAAATAAAGTCCATTGATTCAATGCGAATCACAGCTGGCGGAGTGGAAGTTTGGCGGACCGGCGCGCAGTGCGCACACGTCACCGAGACCTCACAGGCAGGTTTCCACAGTTCCAGGCACATTTAAATGCAATAAATAATCACAACAAACACTATTTAATGCAACTCATTGAATCAACACGTGAATTTATATCTATATAGATTGTCCCGTCACATCTGACGTCAGATCAAAGGCGGATGGCACGCGTAACGGAAACTCAGCCTCTCGGACCAAAACATCTCCCTCTCTCTCTCCTGTTTTTTATAATATGGGCATTGTTATTATTATGATACGCGCGCACAGCGCGTGATGAGCGTGGTGGGAGCGCCGGCGCTGCTTCTGTCATCGGGTTGTCAAGTGACGGATCTTACACTGAACCTCCCCTAACGCATTAAAGGAGAGGAGAGGAGCTCATTTGATTGGTGAAGATCTGAATCGGCTGTGTTAATCCCAGTCCACGCCTCGTCTCCTCATCGTCTCCCACTCACGCCTTCTTCTCCTCCTCCCTCTTTCCCACTTGCGCCGGTGGGCGAAACGGGAGGTGTGCCTGCGCGAGCTGCGCGAGCCTGCGCGAGCCTGAGCGGTGCACGAAACTTGCAAAGTCCAGGCGGACACACCCCGTCGGCGCGGCGCAGGTGCGCTGAAAGCTGACTGCGCCTGGTCTACGAAACTAGGGCCCTAAGTCTCCTCAGATAGCATTTTCTATTTTCCTCTATGAATTAAACCCATAACCAGTGGTAATATTAATAATAATTTAAATTATTAATAGTATTAATTTAGAATTTTAATTTAATTTAATTTTGAAAAACTTGATTGTTAAATTTGGGAGTGTTTAACTGCAAGAAATGGAAAGCTGAGCTTATAGGAAACTGTCAGACGTTTTACAGTCAAGTGAAGAAACGTTGACTTCATCGCTGCAGTGAGATTGTACGGCTGACTGATCGCAGCTTTAACAGGTGAAGACAGTCAAGGGATTTTTTTTCTCCCATATCATGGTTTGTGTCATTTCTAGAGCTGAATAACAATGCCAACATGTGTAATGTAGATGAAGGTGTAATCTAATATAAAATGACAACTTGTCACGGCCGAGGAGTGCTGCGGTTTAAGTGTAGTTGATCTCTAACATCACACGCTCTGTATCAAACAGTCAGTATTATTAGTAAGGGATATTTTCTCAGCCTTCTTAAACATTATATATTGTAAATTATACAGATTATAATTCTAACATAAGACATTTTATTGGAAACAAAAATCGAGAAAAAAAAAAGAAAAAACGTAGTTCGGCCTTGATGTGTGTTTCATGTTCGCTGTTTTTTCTATCAAGAAAAAACCCTGTTTCTTTATTTGTATCTGTTTTTTTTTTTGTTTTGATTTAAAGTCTTTCTGTTTGATCCTTTCCTCCTCTGTTGAGACCTCTAAGGCGTTGCTGTGTACTTCTTCTTGTTGTGATTCCCGTTCTTGTGCCGTGTGCTTCTTCTTTAGACCAAACAGAGTAGATGAGATGCCATGTAGTCTCTCTGTCGGATCAGTCCGCTGGGGGGTCTGGGCACCAGATTCTCTCTCAATGAACCGAACCAGATATAAGGCTCTTCTTCTAGAAACGTAACTAGAACACCGAGATCAAATTACAGTAGTCATCTTCACCAAACTATACATTAATAATGAAATATTTAGTATCTAAATGAAGAAAACACCATACGAGTATTTAAAAAGGGATCATTTGTGTAAATTTCCTGTAGAGTAAACAATATACTGTATATCTTTAGGTTAAAATAACGATGAAATTTAAAAGGACATTTGAGTAATTCAGAACTGTAGGTGACTCTTTTTTGATAAGCTCGCTGTACATAACTGCATTCCATACAGCTCGGCTCAATCATCTTTACTGTTTCAGCGGTCAAAAAGAGAAAATCTGAAGATGAAACCCCATCGTTTCCTGTTTTCGGCTAATTTCCTGTGTAAAAAGTGATCGGCAGGTCAAAGTTAGGACTAAAAGGGTTTCTTTATGGGTTGATGGGAAACGTTAAAGAAATAGCTTGAAAGTTTAGTTTGCACTTGCTGTTTTTCTTCACCTTGCACTTGTTATGTTGTGGAACCCGTTTCTGCTTTGGCCCTGGAATGAGGAACTTTGATGGACATGTCACTATACTCATTGTACCTCTTCGTGCACAGTTATAGATTCTGCGCTACAAATGGCATAAATTCAAAGATGCAAGGACTCATCAAAGGTCTTAAACATTAAATATACATACAAATAATTTCACAGGTACTTAAAATATATTTCGAGGCAAAAATCCTTGATGACAGTATTGATTTTTTCTGGTTTGGATTGTAACTTAAAACACCTTCTCATCGTCAGAAAGATGGTATTTCTTGTCATCCACTGTAAAATAATCTACAATTTACGGAAGAAAGGTGAATTTATCTTACTATTGTTTCTCTTCTGTTTTTAATGATTCGTTGGTGGTCAAACCAATCCTGTGTATTTCTGAAAAGTTCAAGGCAATGAATCACCCTGATGTGATTGAGGCTGAGGTGGATTTTGGTAAATAGCCATGTTTTAAAAATGAATCCAATTTATAATCAGCGAATACTGATTTGTACATACATGTGTTTCACGACAGGAAATGGTTCACTGTGTGCCACTTTGTTTTGCTAGTGCAACAGAATAAATCTACCAGCTAAAATCAGGAGGGAGATTGCGTGATTCTTTCAGAGGTTTTGATAGAACTTGCTGTTCATAGCCAAGGTGTTATTTAGAGTTTTCATACAACATTTTTTTTATATAGTTAAAAAGCAATATTTTGATGACTGCAATGATGAGACAAGAGTTACACTTGTTTGTTTTGAGTTCTACTTATAAATGCTATAGCTATTAAAGTGATTCTGCAGTTGAAGCTAAAACCATTTCAGTGACAACGAACCAAACTGGTATTTTCTATAAGGGGAACTGGAAGAAGGTCTGGGATTTTGCAGACATCGATAGGAAGAGTTTGACCTGGTTGCACTTCAGGCACCATGTTGTTGCCCTCATCTGGAACTACGATCCATTAGCTGCAAATATGTAACAATAGTTTAGGTGGAAGGAGAATTAAGGTGTAGGGACAAAGCAGGATTGTCCATCCACTATGACAGCCCCTGAAATCTGCTAAGGCCAAACTGTGTCTATCTACAGTTCTACAGTGTTGAGTCATTTAGTTGTATTTAATTCCCAAATGTAACTGCCACCTGTGCTGCAGCTAACCCTGCAGTCTTAATTTGCAAATGTGAACAAAAGAATTCAAGGGAGCGAGAGAACAGTGACACATTTGAATACCAAGGATGTTTAAATATGGCGTGGTGGAGAAAAGTTGTGTATGAGAGAAGACCCTGTAGTGTTATTAAAAAAACATGTCCGTAGATTTTAGATGTGCTTCACATCAGTAAATGAAAAAAAAAGAAAAAAAAGAAACAATAACCTGTATATTTTTGTGACGTGTATCATACAAGTGTGCTCCAACGATAATGTCCATTTGTGTAAATGTATTTATTTCACATTGTATATATTGTTCAATGCAAAAAGAGAGACCTATGATTCTGTAACTTAAACTACTATGGGTTGAAACATTACATGTGTTACTCCAGACTATGCCTTTCAGGATTATTACAGTAGAGCAATATCAATTAAAACCAGGCTTCCAGTTTTGACACCTGTCTTTTGTCTCTGATTTATGCACACATTTCTTTTAGAGTGGTAACAAACAATAACCACATAATTTATGATAGTTCACAGAGCACGCATGCTAGATTCCAGCAGTGCTCTACTTCACATGATTGTGTTTACACTGCGTCCAGACAGACAACAGTCCTGGGAAAAAAAGAAAATAAAAAGAGCTGGCCCCATTTTTTTATTGAGGGCAGGCCGATGATACAGCAGAGGTGCCAACGCAGAGGCTGTTTTGTTTGTCCGGCAAGAAAGTTGATGCTCTACTTTTTGCAGCACAGCGTAGTGTTATCAAATACATGCAAGCATGCTTCGATTACTTTTTAACTCCAATGTCATATTTCAGCTCTTCAGGGATTGTCCTCTGATTGGACTTCCTGGATTGTGTTTCGTATCTCCGTGGTTTCTGAAGCAACACAGTGCCAGAGCTTCAAGCATTGCTTGAATGCAGCTGCACCTTCTAGTATGCTTGATGACCTTTTGTGGCAAAAAGGATCTGAAGCACAATTGGCCAAATGAGTCAAAGAAATGCACCACACAACCAGTCATTTTTGTAAAAGTTTTCAAGTGTATTATAATGCCTTTGAATTGTTAGCGACTTCCTAAAGGCTACTCAGTGTGCGGCCATCAAGGTGAGGATGTTCATGATTTACCTTCTTTATGGTAATTTATCCATCAGTCAAGAGCATTCACACATGGACTTATAGGCGAGTGCTGCTGGAATAAGTTCTAAAACTCTGTTAGACTTATTTTTGCAATTCTGGTTCCCTCGTGTTGAAGTCAATGGGATTTTTGAATGGGTCCTAAAGGTCTGTGGTTTTTCCTACTTTATCAAATATGTTAGAAGATCGCCCTCTCATAATTTAAATAAGGTGGTTGATGTAAGTGACTTAATTAGACTACATGATGTCATCATGCCGACTAGTCCACCTTTACAGCCTTGTTCTGCCTACTCACGCTCATGCTACGGAGGTGTAGTGCGTTTAAAGCCTAATGTTGTGGTGTTTATTTGTGAACAAAAATGTCTATTTTGCTGAACAAAAATGTATACAGAGATTATTTTCTGCAAAAATGAATCAATAAATCCCTTTGGCCTTTTGTTGAGGGAAGCAATGCGATCTTAACTTTAAAAATACATCATCACTTCAGCACAACTTCAGTTAGAGGGAGGGGAAGAGGGAGGATGGGGGGAAGGAGGGAAAAGGAAGTGGTAACAGCTTGCTCCGGTGGGTGGCTAACTACTGTCCATTCTGAATTCTCTTGCCAAGGGCACTAAACTCTCTCTCTCTCACACACACACACACACACACACACACACACACACACACACACACACACACACACACACACACACATTTAAAAGAAGAGATTTTTTTTAAAAAGCATAAGCAACCTGCCTAGAAAACAAATCAACAGAGGCTCTTCAGACTCCATTTCACTCTTTCTTTTCTCTGATTTTTGTAACTGTTGTGTTTTAAATAATTAGCCTCTGTTCTTTCTTACTATTTTTACCTCCTGTTCGTTTTTTCTTTCATACATCCATCTATCTTTCACTATTCATTCTTGCTCTCTCTCTCTCTCCCTCTGTCTCTCCCTCCCTCCCTCCCTCTCCCCTAATAGCCAGCAGCAGTAAATGGGATGCACAGAGGCCAGATATTTAATGTAGCAGAGAGCCGTGAAGAAGCGTTTTTCTAACAGGGGGAGCCCTGACCTGCAGGCAAATATTTTTCAACCAGATGACATAAGAAGATATTAGCAGAAAGAGAGCAAGATTTTTTTTTATTACTTTTTTTCTCTCTTTCTAACATTTCTCTCTCGTTTCTATTTGGGTTGCTGCCTGGTCACCCGGATCTCCGCACATACGTTTTATTTTACTTGCTCGCCTTTTGGAGTTCATTTATTTTATTTTATCTTTGATTCATTATTATGATACGATAAAAGCTACTTGAGCATTTCAGCTGCTGAGGGGCTCTTATCGTTAACCTTGTGGAACGCCTGTAAGAGTGGGCTCCACACGCTGCATCGCTAATGGCCAACTTAACTCCTCTCTTCTCCTCCTCCACCTTCTGTCTTCATCTATATCTCTCCTTCTATCTCTGTCTCTCTCCGAGCATCTTTCAACCCTTTATCTTGCTCCTCTGCTATCTCCTCTCTTTTCTCATAATCCCTTCCTACTATCTAGTCGTAGTCTTTATTTTATTAATTAAAAAATTCTATTCAGTATTCAAAATGGTTGTATTTATTTTGTATACAAGAAGATGAAACTCAGCACAGGTCTGTTCAACCACACTCAGCATAACAAATGAATGATGCAGCTCTTTGCACTAAAAAAGAGGTTATAACCCTGATCTGTCACTGTTGATAATGGTGATGAGCTGGGTTTTTTACTGGTTTAAAAACTCAGCCGTCTGATAAGGCATTTTCACTCACCACAAGCAATTTGTCTGTAGCAGACATTATTTAGGGGGATGGGGGGTCCCACAGGGTTAATTTTTCAGCCCCATTTCATTCTCAATTTACATGCATAAAGTTTCGCTGTTATGTCCATGACACAAAGTTATAGCTTCCCATAACACCTAATGGCGCCATTAGTCTGGACAGTCATGGAGGCTGCCTTGCAGATATGAAGTGTTGAACGTTACCAGTATTTCCACAAGAAAATGAATCCGAAATCCAAAGCGTTGAATTATTTTCTATTTGAATAACTCCATTAGGTTCATTTGCTATAAATGAGGTACACTTCCAAAGACAATTCATTAACAGGAGAGGAGCAATCCGATGAGTATTTCGGTTATCGTGAGACAGCATTCATGACGACATCAATCAATTCAGGCTACTTTGGATGCATGTGAGTGGGAATCACAACAAGAAGTCTTCGGAAATACGGCCTTTAACATCGGTGCTGGCAAGTATGCTGGGTTGGGGACATGCCATTATAGATGTAAGCACCGTTCAACCTTAACTAGTTGGAATCACAATACTTACTCACCTGAAATAATTAATTCAAGAACGCAGTGAAAAGCTCAAATGTGAGGGAAACATGTGGTTGAAGTGTTCAGAGGTGCACTTTTTGTTGGTTACTTGTGTTGTGTCAAATTTTTGTAAGACATTTGTAAGGCAATTACACAAATGGGCAGCTTCATTCAGACCTCATACTCAATGCAGAGTGGTTATTATTGGGTTTGGGAGAAAGTCTGAATGGGATTTTCTCGTACTAATACTGTGCCAAACCAGGTCGGTCTCCAAGGCATGACGATATCTGATTTAGGCGCTGTGACCTGTAAAGTGCTAATGTGTGGCAGCTTCACACTGGTGGTGTTTCAAAGGCCTGTTTTGGGGCTATTTAACCCCCCTTGTGTGTGTGTATAGAAATGTTATATATATTTATATCTACGCTTGGGTGGCTGTGTGTTCATTTAGGCAAGTGTGATTTCTAAAATTACCACCTTGCAGGGTCCATATGTACGCACTATTTGTATGTGTCTGAATTTATATATGCCGTGTGTGTGTGTGTGTGTGCGTGTGGGCGTCTGTGTGTGTGTGTGTGTGTGTGTGTGTGTGTGTGTGTGTGTGTGTGTGTGTGTGTGTGTGTGTGTGTGTGTGCGTGTGTGTTTTATCCCCTTGTATCAGTGGTAGGGTTCCCTTGGGTTTCACAGGCCTAGTGACATGGACTCATGGTGGTAATGGCCTTTCACAACATCTAGCTCCCCTGACACACACACACACACACACACAAATATGTGCACAAATGGAGAAAAATACACACCATAAACATGTATACTATCTTTATTGCATATTTTTCATTTAACATGGCAAAATCATTGTTGTGAGTCTTTCATAATAAATCACCCTCTGGTCTTTTCCATTTTTCAGCTTCCCCAAAAAGTGGAAAGCACAACATGGAGTTGTGAAATTACACGAGGGCAGTGTCAAAAGGAATGAAGACTAACTTTCACCCTCCTTGTTTTTTACTCCTTTACATTTCTTTCTTCTCTCCTTGTCCTGGTCATTCCAATGACCCTCTCTCTATCAAATCACACACAGCCCACTGAGCTTACATGCTAACTGAAAGACCACTCTGCTTGTAATTTATGGTCCCCCATTTGTGCAACCCTTCAGTGATTTACTTGTTCTATGTTCTCTCCCTCTTTCACACTTTGTCTTGTTCTAATTCATTCTTTGATCTTTCCTTCATTCTTTTTTGTCATTCACTTTTTAAAAAAGTGTATTCACTATAGTGATAAATCAACCACGTCGGCTCGCTTCACTTCTATCTCTCGCCCCTTTCCATTTCTCCAACATCCCATCCTCTTGTGTCATCCAATTCTCCATCTTTCCTCTCTCTTCCCCCATTCAGTCCCCCATCCCTCTATCTTGCGGGGTGTAAAGTGGCTGAGGTGGCCGTGCGTGTCTGAGCTGCATGTGCGAGCTATAAGAGGGTCAGCTGTCTATTTGCACTTTTAACGTCTTAACTCTATACGATGGGCCATTTATTCTCACTCTCTCCTCTCTCTTTCCCTCTCTCTCTTTTGCCGTTCCCATCCTCTTTCTGTGTCTATTGCTCTCTATCTCTCTCTTAGGACAGTAAATGTTTTAACTCTCCATTCTATGGGCCATTCATTAAGTTAGTGTACTTTAATAAATAGTCTGATGTGTCACTGGCCAGTGAATTAGTGGCACTTAAAATCACCCACTAGTGGCCAATAGATAGCTGGAGGGTTTGATATGCAATGGCCACTTTTCCTCAGAAAACCAATTAGAGCTTATTAGGGGCCGATACGTTAATAACACAAGTATAAATAATTTCACCAGCTCATCACTGTTTACAGTGTGCGACACCAGAACATTTTCTTGAATGATGTTTAGTAACAATGTATGCATTTTTTTTTATAAATATTACTTTATTTAAATTTTGAATACAGACTACAGTTTTATTTAAAGTGTATTACAATTACAATTACAAACAAAAATGTATGTGGTATAACAGTGCTGATCTCACAATCCTAATCCTATTGCATCCGTTTATAGAGTCAAAATACAAGTAATATTAAAATGTTAATGAATTACCTTATGGTAAGCATTAACAAAATGTTGAAATAAACAATTAAAGGCTGATTCTCATTCTTTATCTCTTTAGTTTTGAGACAACTGTAAAATATATAAACCTTCTGGGGTTATGCAGAAAGCAATGTTCCTTTTATTTAATAAGTCGGAAATAAAGGTGTTGTGAGTGGTGTATCCGACTTGGTGTCCTGACACAAACCAATCAGTGGAGTTTATTTATCTTAATTTGGCTTTAAACACATTATAGTGCAAGTTTTCCCCTTCTAAAAATCTGTTTTTTGCTTTGTTTTCAGACGGAGGTTTAACCAAAAGACGTTAATGTATTGTTTTGAAGATTTATTTAAAAACAAAACTTGTGTTTTCAAAGCATCAAATCTTATGAAACGGATATTTGTTTAATGATGACTGTCTGATAAGCCACACAAAACCGACATGAAGTAAGTGGAAACATGACCTGAAGGGACATTTTAGTCACATTTCCAGCTGAAAGTAGTAAAAAAACGTATATTCAACTTTTAAGTGTTTACTGCAAGATATTGGCTTAGCTGTAACTTTACTTTTGAACGTGATTTGCGCTCTGTTTCTCATCGTTCTGCCCTCTTATGATCAGATGCAGCTGTACATTTTTCAACCAACATAACTTTTAATATTTCACTCCATTCTACGCCTACTATGGTTTTGTCGCTATTTGTTGATACTGTGAGTCTTTTTAAGGAAAATAAATAAACAAATTCTGTGCATTTAGTAGGTTGGTCCCCATGGGTAAATCTAAGTGATAATAGTTGCAGAGGGCCCCAAGCTAACAATATAGCCTTGACAGGGGAAAGGTGATTGGCATAGACAAAGTGTGTTTTTGAGTCTGGATGATTATGTGTATGTGCATTGTCAAGAGAGGCAGGAGGTTAATTCAATCCTATAGAAACGCAGCACGGAGGGGATTGGACAGCACAGCCCTGAGGGTGTCACTGGCCTCAACCCCAATAGGGAGCAGAAAGCGTGCACATACACACATATGGATCCTATGACTTTAGGGTATAAAACCTGACAAGCCGAGGAAAAGCCAAATTGTTTTTGTATCTAGTTTCTAGTGCATTTCATTTAGACCCAAGGAAGAAAAATAATGAACATTGATATATATATATATATATATATTGCTGCATAAAAGAAGGACAAGAAAGAAGAGGACATTTAGAGAAGAACAGTGATGGGGGCGGTAAGAGGGATTGAGGGCATGGGGAGGGGAGAAGGGCATCAAGAGTGAATGAAGGAAAGAATGAGTGGTGCCTGTGGAGAGTGGAATGTGTGGCAGAGGTATATGAGTGGAGGACAGAAGTGACCAAAATAGAGTATAGACAGCAGGATGACGCAAGTGGCCGAGGAAAATGGAAGAGATAAGGCCAAATATAAACCTCACGCCAGCACAGCAGAGTACATTTTCAGTCAGTCATTTTTAGTTTCGTAGACTAGTTTCGCACCTGCGCCACGCCGACGGGGTTTGTCCGCCCGGACTTTGCAAGTTTCGTGCACCGCGCAGGCTCGCGCAGGCACACCTCCCGTCTCGCCCACCCGCGCAAGTGGGAAAGAGGGAGGAGAAGAAGGCGTGAGTGGGAGACGAGGAGGAGACGAGGCGTGGACTGGGATTAATACAGCCGATTCAGATCTTCACCAATCAAATGAGCTCCTCTCCTCTCCTTTAATGCGTTAGGGGAGGTGAAGTGCAAGTTTCGTCACTTGACAACCCGATGACAGAAGCAGCGCCGCCGCTCCCACCACGCGCATCACACGCTGTGCGTGCGTATCATAATGGCTGCGTTTCGGATCGCATGCATTTGCACCTATGCATGCACGAGACTTGAGAGGATCCGCCGGAACTCGTCATAAACACGTCAAGTTCCCACCACGTCAAGTCGGACACAGGTGCACCTCACAGACTTTTTTTTATTTATTTTTTTATTTAAACTTTATTAATAATTCTATACATAACAAAAACTGTCGAGCCAGGGGAAACTTCACGGACTTTGCACAAAGAATATGTTCTACCCAGTGGCGCTGGCTTTCTTCGTCGTTGACGAATTTGAGCCGAGGCATTTGAAGTCCCGTTGTTGACGGAGGCTGAGGAATTTTCTCACGTGGGAAATACCACGTGATAACTCTAACCAACTAGGGCAACGTTGAGGGGAGTGTCTTATGTCCGCACTTATTTCAGACCATCTGCACAGAAAAGCATGCGGAGGGAGGTACCCTGGAGATACCGCGAGTTTTTAAAGCCATGTGACATGTCACAAAGGGAAGTTATCACCAGCTTTTGTGACGTTTTTTTTCCAGAATGCCTGGTTTTGCGAGGCAAATGCATGCGCATGCATGATTCGAAACGCGCCTATTAATAACAATGCCTACATTATAAAAAACAGCAGAGAGAGAGGGAGATATCTATATAGATATAAATTCACGTGTTGATTCAATTAGTTGCATTAAATAGTGTTTGTTGTGATTATTTATTGTATTTAAATGTGCCTGGAACTGTGGAAACCTGCCTGTGAGGTCTCGGTGACGTGTGCGCACTACGCGCAGTCAGCCAAACTTCCACTCCGCCAGCTGCCTTGAATGAATGGACTTTATTTGCGCCTTGCGCCTTACACCAAGAGTAGACTAGGTTGGAGCTGGCGGGCTTTCAGCGCAGTCTCTGCGAGGCTTTTTGCCACGAAACTTCCGCTACGCCAAGCTGAATCTGTGACGCCTCCCCCTGCTGCGCTGCCACACCCATCTTGGCCACCCTGCGCTGCGCCACGAAACTAGGGCCCTCCATGTACTCACCTGAGGGGGCCTGTGTTCTTGGATGGTGAGACTTGAAAGGGGGAGGGACAAGGGGGGGATGGGCCACATCTTCTTCATTGTGACTACTTATCATACAAGTTGCTAGCCCTTGTGGGAACTCCAGCTGAAATGTACCTGTTATTTCAATGGATATTTTAAGAGATATTATGCTCAATTTTAGATCAATGTGATTGTGTTACGAAGAAAATGTAACCAAGGAACTGTTATCACTACTACCAGTGCAGCCACCATGACAGTGAGTGCTGTGTTAAACAATCACACCATTCGTGGGTAGGAAGAAAGAAAAGGTGAGCAGAATTTCTTCCTAGAATTTATGTTAGCAACCCTGAATCGAGGTGTTTGGGGCTTATTTCAATAAAATGCCATTTGATACTATGTGGTGTATTGGAGTACAAACTATTAAATGATAAACCTGAATTGTTGCACTGCATGCTGTTTCTTAATAGACACACATGTTCAAGAATGACATCTCATGCAATCATTGGGAAAACACTTCTATCCAAACTGCAAAACATATGTGGAATTGGCAAACGAACACAACCACACACACACACACACACACACACACACACACACACACACACACACACACAAACACATACACACTTACACACTAATTGAACCGCAATCAGTCTGAGCCTTAGCACTACAAATAGACCTCAGGTAAGCTCACCTATTTTGTGGGAGCAAACAGTGAGAGGCAGAGTGAGATGAAGAAAGAGAGGGGAGGAGGAGGACAAAGAAGGGGACCAGGTACCCATTGCTTGTGATGTGTACGAGGTGATGTGGCATTTATAAACAAACCACTATCCCTTGTAATAATATTCCATAATATTAAAAGCTTTGAAAGATTCATTCAAATAGGGCCGTTCAGGGGCGGGGTTAGGGGATGGCTACTTGGGCTCAAGCCCCGGATGTTTTTGCCAAAGCCCCGAATGTTTACAGTAGGGGGGGGGGGGGTAAGCTCAACGCGGTTTATGTCAGTCTCCCTCCCCTGACCGCACCGGAGTCTGGTGTAGCCTTCCTGCAGTACCGGAGTCCAACAGAGAGGCAGCAGCAGCGGGAAAGTAACCTGCGTTCATAGCCTGTCCTGCCAAGAAGAAGTGTGTCCTCTCTCTCTTTCCTGTGTTGATTCCGCCCGCGGGTTCAAATCGACATGTCAGATGGACGTAGCTACATGATGGACAGAAGAACGTTTTTCTCGGTGGCGCAACGACCAACAATTAACGACCAACGTCGGAACAGATGTTTTAGGTCTGTGAATGTTAAGATTAATACTCGGTGTGTGAGAAGTTATTGACTGACAAAGTAGTATCTTTCAAGTGTGCAGGTGGCCGAGTGGTTAGAGCGCATGCCATGAATACACGTATACGCAACCGACCCCGGTTCAAATCCAGGCTGGTGGTCTTTTGCTGCATGTCACACCCCCTCTCTCTGCTGTGTTTCCTATCTGTCCACTGCTAATAAAAGGCATCTATGCCAGAAAAAAATCTTAAAAAAAAAAGATTTAAAAACAGAGTTTTTGCTAGATGGTTTTCATTACCGTCGGTTGTAATAAGTGTTAGCATACGCAGAATATATGCCAGAACTTTGCGCATACATCTTTCGTCCCTCTGGGCTAAGCCTCGGATCTCCCATAATCCTAGATCCGCCCCTGGGGCCGTGTGTATCAATTTATTGAGTTTCATTTTGACATAGATTGTCATTGTTTGAACATTGTTGTGTCATACTTGGCTTGTGTGTATAGTTTTGACACAATGAGCCAAATTCCACAGCAAGTTTGAAAGCAATTGCAAAAAACTGTATATACATGCATACTGACATCTGCACACACACACACACACACACAAACAAAAGAGCTCAAATCAATGGCAGCCGAATGATGAGCTTGCACTCACCACAATGCTATTATTCAGGAGATAAAATTGCTTTTGACTGTATCAGGCCTAAAATGTTTGTGTGTGTGTGTGTGTGTGTGTGTGTGTGTGTGTGTGTGTGTGTGTGTGTGTGTATGTGCGTGTGAGTGCATGAAACATTTCCATATGGACAGCCTAATATTGTATTTTCCTTAAAAAACACACAACCCGACCATCAATTTATTCCACTTTCCCTAATCAGCAGCGAGGCCAAGGATGTCTCCATACATATTCATGCTGCTCTGGAGACTCCGAGAGACGATACATTTACAGCCCACATTTACCATATTACCCTTAATGTTATTAGACCGGCAAACACAATTTAGCCAAATATAAGTCATACATAAGTAATTTAGAAAATGAGACAATATTAATTGTGCGATCCTCATCCAGTTTTAATCCCGTTTGTGTGATAGCACTTCAATCTCTGGAATTGAATGCGCCTGGCTGAATAAATTAGTACAATCAATGTATGACTAGATTCTCTGTCATGTGGACACACTCTGTGCAAATCTATGCAAATGTCTTATGAGGAGAGGATAAGAGAAACTCTTCTTGGCTAACAAAGCTCTTGATGATCATAGCCTATCTGACATGATGGTGTGATTTTTTTTACCCTCTCAGAGTAAAAGAAAGAAGTAAAACAAGGAAAATATGGCGAGGCATGCAAAAAAAGAAAAAAGGAGGGCTTCTCTCTCCTCTGGTTAAATGATCACTCTGTGTATGTGAATGCCATCCTCTTGATGCCTTTAAGTATTGAAAACATATTATCATTTTGTTGGCCACTGCAGAAAGTCAGGTCACAAGTCTGTCATCTCGACTCAGTTTTTTTATTTCTCAGATGTACATAGATAAAGTTATGACCTTGAGTGTGTCCTTGATGCAAATATTTCTGATCAAGTTCTAGTTTTCTCGCTCCACCACTTCCTCTGCTCTCTTTTGCTTTGCCTCTCCATTTTTCTCCCTTCTCCACCCCTTTCCGCTCTACCTCTATCCTAGCCCTGAGCCACCTCCCCTCTCCTGCTCTCCTCCTCTCCCCTCCCTTTGCTCCTCTCTGCCTGGTATTGATTAGAAGGCGAACCTCTAATCTCCTTAAGGTCATTAGGAACACTTAATTAAAACCTAGTTAGAATGCCTTTGTTCAGCCAAAGCAAATTGCAGCTGTTCAAACACGATTAATATGATAACATAAAAAACTTGTCGGCAGGGTAAAAATATAAGAGAGGGTCTTTTTATTTAGTGGAAATGTTTACATAATTTAAATGCAGAGCGCTTAAGCACACAGTGGAAGTCTAAACTAGAGTATACTTGAGCTAGTGCTTTAGGTGTGTCTGTGTGTGTTTGTGTGTGTGTGTGTGTGTGTGTGTGTGTGTGTGTGTGTGTGTGTGTGTTAGTTTCTCTCTCTCTCTCTCTCTCTCTCTCTCTCTCTCTCTGTGTGTGTGTGTGTGTGTTGATTGTTTATATTTTGCTTGTGGATGCTCAGCTACATGAAACTAGAGGATAAATGCATGTAACTGACTTAGGTTACCAGATATTTGTCTAAATTGATTTTTTTTTTTTTTTTTACACACCTGGAGTAAAACAAGGAAAGACGTTATCTATATACAAAGATAAAAATAAGATAGAAGAATTAACGCTGACAGTTTTCATTCACACATTTAGTATTAGGCTACACACCCAAGTAATATGACACAGAGCAGAGAGGAAACCTCTGCTATGTGTCCCTGGCTACTGCGATTAAATTGCTGACGGGGAAAAGACACCTCATTCTGGCATGCTTGCAAATTAAACTGCCTCCTTTTAAATATTTCTTAAAACGAGCTTGAACGGCCTGATTTCAGATGTGTTACCCCATCCTCTAATTTAAAATGTATATTCTGTTGATGTGTGGTGATTTTGCAGAAGTTATTGAGGGCATGTCTAATTATAACAGTAAAGGTTTTATTATTATATATTGCGTAATTCGTTTGTGTCTGGTTTCTTTCCTCTGTTCTCCTACTCATACTCTCTTTGGCCGGAGCGGGTCACCGTTGCCTAGCGACGGCAGTAGCGTTCCTCTTCTCTCGAGCCACTTGTCTGAACAGACGCATCCCACGTACGTGGGGGGATAAATCATTACTACCAGGCAGGGGGTAATTAGGCTGCTTTTTTAAATCGCATATTACTGCCACGGAACATATTTGGTACAATTGTGTAACAGATGCCAAAACGGATATGTCGCCTTATCTGTTCCCACGTCGAACCATGGCTCTCAAGTTTCCGTTATTTTGTAGCGTAATTTTTTGAGTCTCCTGCCTCGAGGCTGCTGGCCAGATGGCGGCTTGCGCTAATCTCCTTAGCACCGCGTGCCGCGCGTTCAGAGGTAAGGCAGAGAAAGAGAGAGAGAAGAGAGAGAAACAAAAACACGAGCTTCGTCAAGTTCAGTCGAAGTTTTTCTGTCGAAGTGCGGACTACGGACAAGTTGAGTCAAACATGTTTGGAGAGGACTAATTTCTCTACTGGAGCGGCGTCTGCTCGAGCTGACAGGCAGGTGTGTGCGCGGAGGAGATACACAGGTAGTTAGCTGATTTTGTTCGGCTTGCGCCTGAGCAACAAGTTGAATGTTTGTTGTTGATGCTGCACTTTTTCATGGAGGTAGAGCTTTGTGCTGGGAGTCCACGCTGAAAAGGTAACCACGAGGAGCCACCAGATATGTTTTATCATGTCACAATATCTGCATAGATTTACAAATTTGTCCAGCATGCAGCGCCCGTTATTAGATACACCGTGAGCTTTCCTGTTTTCAAACAGACATTGCAGGCAAGAGGCTTCCCAGTAATTCAACTCCAGAGACGACTTGGCCACTTTTTGTGACTCAAAATACGAAATTGAAGCTGTTAAGTATTGTAATGAAGAGAGCTTTGGCCTAAGCCTCAATTTCCAACAAACTTATGTGAAAACCCGTTCAGTTGGATAAAAAACCTGGAGGCCAGATGCCAGCGGAGAAAAAAGGTAATGTTTAATTCAATAGAAAATGAAGAAACGGGGAAAGCAATGTAGCAGTATCTGTTGAGCGGTGCCTCCATCAAGCTGTACATGATAGTGTAGGCTTTGGCTAGGGAATAGCCTGCATTGCATTTCACTTTCCTCAGATTTGTCTCATGTTGGATTTTGGTCTGACCACGTCTCTCTTCCCCCCTCTCCTTCTCCCTTCTCCCTCCTCTAGATTGTGAAATCCTACCTATCATGTGAAGGCTTTGGATGCGGTTTGTGTGTGGGTGTGTGTGTGCGCGAGGACCAGAGACGGTGGAGCAGAGAGCTAAGCTTCGGAGCCTCACCCTAGGGCCACTGGCCTGTAAAATAAAAAAAGAAAAGAAGAAGATGTCCCTGGAACCATGAAACCATGACAGCCATCACTTATTCAAGCGCTGCCGGAAGGCTTCCGGAAGAAGTCTAGGTTCTTGAACATCCCTCAGCTGCGGAAATGTTGCAGAACTCTTGTCTGAAATTCTAGAACCTCGGAACAATGCCGGAGCCCTCGGAGAACCGGATTCTCAGATCTTGTGGGTTCAAAGGCCGGAGGTGGATGAAACGGAGGGACGATAACGAGGGAGGAACGAAGGCAAAAAGGAGTCGAACTTGGGATAGAGGAATTAGCAGAGAGAGGGTGGAAATAGGAAGTAACAAATGCAACAAGGAAGTTAGAAGAGACCATAAAGGTGCGGGGACATGTGTGGAAGAAAAGGACGAGAGCAAGGCGAATGTGTCTGGAATTTCTTGTATTCTGTCGGCTGCAGAAACGGAAGGTGAAAGCAAGCGCAGGGAAATAAGGATGCGGAGAAGGAAGATGTGGCCTGTTGTTCTGACTGAAAGAGGTGAAAACACGATGAAAGGGACGAGGTCGCATCATATCATCATTTGGTTAACTGTCCTCCTCTTCAGCCTGTGTCCAAAACCTGCTTCATCACAGGTAAGAGGGGATTTTCAAGAGCCAATTGTAATTTGTGAACCAAATACTGCAATTGTGCTTGTTGAATGAACGATGGATGGTTTAATGACCACCAAATAGGCCTTTTTTCATAGCAGACATGGTGACCTCTCATACTGTAGAGAAAGCATTGCTAATAACTAACGATAACCATAATAATAACAATACCAGGGCCCTGAAACTGACCATCTATCATTCGTTTATTGATATTATCTTTCACAACACCAGTCCTAATAGATTATACATGTACTGTATACATGCGGTTTATGTGTTATGTGGTAAGAAGATTTGCTTGCAAAATGGGTTACGCTCTATCATAATCGTGTTCTATTACCCAAAGGCCATTTCGTTTTATAGCACTTTGAATTCTGCAAATTGCAAAAATGGCATTTTAGGTCTTGGGCGGCTATCTGCACAAATACGTTAAAGTGGCACGAGACCCAGATTGAATATGATTATACTAATCACTGAACTTGCTTCACTCTTAGGGTCATTTCCCAAGAATGGAGAACATAGCTGCCTTCAAACCTGCGTCCACCTCTCCGACTCGTTCCACCTGTGGGGTTCCGGAGCGGAGCAGCTACTGCCATTCGCCGTCCGCCCAGACTGAGCTGCTGACGTGTTATCAGGCTTTCTGTGTCCAGGAGTGTCCCTATAGATCCTCCACACCTCCATATGCCCCACTGCTACTGCCAGCACATAGGTACGTACATTTAATTCATAGTGATGTTATTAAGGCACTTCAAATGACCTCTGACCTTTCCATTTATGAAAAATGAAGGAAACAGAAACGAGGTCCTTTTGCGAGAAAAAATGAACACTTTTGAACTTTTATTTCTCCAGGGGTACCTGTGTAAATGAAGACAGTAATGACACTCATCCTGGGACTGCGACAGAGACCGGAACCACTACCGGTTCAGATAGAGTTTCTGTTGGATCCAGCAGTGTGCTGTTTCAGCCAGTCCAGGATGGATGTCTGGTCTCCCCCTCCTCACAGAAACTAGGAGCGTTGGGTTCTCTCACACTGGCATTGTGGATCAAAACAAGCTCTCTTGGAGAGATGTGAGTTTCATTTTTTTAATTTCTAAGACATTTGTTTGTTGCCTAGTTGGAGATACTGTATGAGGCTTTCTTTTAATAGAAGTAGCCATTTGCTGCTGTTGAGTTTTGAATATAATTTGTAAATGCAATGGTAGCTAGCTAATACTCTCTGGCAGTCAAGTAAATGTGTTGCAGAAAGAAGTCAATTTGCTGTTTCTCAGATTTATATCTTTTTAAATTGAATTTCCTGTGCAAAGAAGAAAAGGCCAAATAACGGCTGTACATGGCAGCCAGTAGATGTTTTCCTTGTGTGTATGACACTCATGTTGTAACATGGATAAGTTGAAAAGTCAGACTTTGATGAAACCAAATTATCTCAATGTAGATGTATCCTGATTGTACTCATTACAGCATGTGATTAATTATAAACACTACCAAGGCTGCACTCTAATGAGGTTTTCAAATTTAAGCTTTGGATGTCTTCTCGTCATATTTTATGACATCATCACCCAGGATTCAATGACTTAGTCTTTTTTTATTATTAGTAAATTGACTATAACTTAAAAATCCAGCTAATGGATAGATTCTGATCCCAGTGAAAAAAGACCTATTAGACCCTGCAGTTTCATTTGGCATAGTTAATAAGAGCAATAATAACATTATTTTACATCTAGTAAGCTTTGTTGTTATCGGTTTGAGAATGTAACGGAAGAGGTTATGCTGACAGCACATGGAAACATGCTGTGTCTCAAGGGCAAGTTAGAGCTCTTTTAGATATTCTATTTTATGAAAGAAATAATGCCGTGATACAGAAAAAACATTTCAAGTTGTTGGTATTATGAGGATATATTCAAAACATGGGTGTCAGGGAAGAAAAAGAACGAGAGAGAGAAATGGGAGCATTTGTGGGCCCTTAGTATGAGTCACAATTCCTAATGTACCGTATCAGTGTAGTCCAACATTATCCTGTGCTAGTGATGAAATACAGCTCCCTGCTGGAAACGCACTGCCGCCGTGATGTATAGTCAAACGTCTGTCCTGATATGATGTCTCATACGATTTACATACATTGAAAGTGTATTGAAGTGAAAGCCCTGTGATATTGATCTAACAACAAGGAGCAATCAGGTCAAGTCGGTATCACTGTCAGGAAATGTTGGCCAACCACTGGCTGTCATGTCCTACTTAGACATTGTTGTGTGTGAGAGATGGGATGATGGTGTGCTGGTATGTTGCAGGCAGGACTGGAATGGTGCAGAGTTTCACACACGCAGATCAGCTTGCAGTCTCACACTCACACACTCACACACTCACACACACACACACACACACACACACACACACACACACACACACACACACACACACACACACACACACACACACACACACACACACACACACAAACACACCCACACAAAGTTCAAGCACACACAAAAAGAGATCAGCTAGCTTTACTTGGCAACTCCATCTCCCTCTCCAGCAACACTTCAAGTACATTGCTCCAAAAACATGGGATGCTTTGTCATGAAAGTAGAAACAGGTTAAACATACATGACATCTTGTATTCTGTGTATTAAATGTAGCAAGCAAAGGAGTACTCCACCAATTTTACCATTGGACTCCTTTAACATTATTGGACTCATGACTAGGCCTATCAGGATATTTCCTTTATCAACTTATCATATGATATCGAAGTGACCTTGATTTTTTCAGGCCTCTGTTCTTATTTCTTAAAAAGCTTATTTCTTTTTAGCGCCACACACCTCCAAAGTTGTTGTTTTTTTCATTTAAAGCTTGTAGTCTTCAGCTCAATCTTTCATTCAACCAATACTAATAAAAGACAGCCTGGTAAAATTTAATTACATAATTTTCCTTCACTGTCTTTTTGATGTGATAAGAAATGGTTGTTTCCTCGTGGACAAACAAAGAAAGGCAATTCTTAGTGAGAAAATAACATCTTTGTGGATTAAGCAAACATTTTAAGTAAGTTGTTATGGTTTTTGCTGAGCTTTCATGAGATAAAGTCTGTCAATATTCACATATTCCACAATGTGCTGCAAAGATACGATGCGACTGATAACTTTGCAGTGCTGACAGGTCTGAAGAAAGAACCAGGAGGAGGTTTCGCATGTATTCTCGTAAATCACTCAATGTTCAGTTTAAATTTTGCAGTCAGAATTTAACTCTGAGGAAGCAAATCAGACAGAGATCAAATCTCTCCTTTAAATGTCATGCTGCAATTCCTTTGTTTGTGAAGTTGTCTGTCTGTGGATTCAGATGACAGACAAGTCTTGTTGTCTTGGTTTTCCGAACATGACACCTGCACGGCTGAATGCATCCGAATGGAAGTAATGTCTCCCCTCTCTCACTCTCCCTCTCTCTCTTTCTGTTGCTGTCGTTGGCCATCAGCCTTTTGTTGTAGAGATGATCATGGCTGCCATCAAAGAAGCCAGATGAAAGGAGGTCTCTATCCTCACCTCTGTCTGTCTTTCCTCACCCCTCTCTCTTTGTCTCTCCCTCTCTCTGTGATTTCATATCTCTCCCCTCATCTGAACAATGAACAGATATGGCCACCTGTTCTTTCAAATCGTGGTTTTCATATCCCAAAACTTTTATGAAGTATCATTGTTTTAGGATTCTCACTTTTAATCTATTTATTTTTCACTTGGTTAAATGCTTTGGACTTTTGTGGATAACATGGGGTAAAAATGCATGATGCTTGAATTTCTTTTTTACAATATACAACTTTTCCTCAGCACCTTACCATTCCCTAGCAACGTATTGAATAATCCATAGCTGAAACCGATAAGACAACAGAAAACAACAACAATTTTTACAATTGAGCAATAGTTTGAATAATAGTCCAGGCAAAGTAGCGTTTTCCGACAGACTAATTGTAAAATATTTTTTTTCAGCATAGATCATTTCTATGAGGTGTCCAGAACAACCTACTAAAAGTCCTAAGAAATCCTAGTTGAGGAAATATGTTAATTTCTCATCAATCCGAGATGTGTGCCAATAAGGCCAGACAACAATACACCCCAATGGGGCTATTTTTTTCCTTTACTCCTATCAAAATGAAACTTTACACAATGAAAGTAAAACAAAATGTATTACAAGTTTCTTTGAAAATGAATTTTAATATGCAAATGAGCTATACACTAATAGAATATGGCCAAAATACACCCTTTTTTTGTATTACAAGTTTCTTTTGAAATTAATTTGAATATGCACATGAGCTCCAAACTTATTGAATATGTCCTAACTTGCATAGGCAGAAACACCATTCATATGTATGATAAATATATCGGCCCAATCTTCATCCAATCATCCTGCTGCTTTTAGACTGGCCTCTAACCTGAAAACTGTCTGGCTCGACCTGCCAGGGGTATAACCCCCGCCGGTATAGTATGCAGGGTCACGGAGGAACACAAGCCTCCCCACCACGACAAGGTAGCAACAAAAGGGGAGGGGTTTTTTGGTGTTTATTTTTATTTTATTTAAAAAAAAAAAAAAAAAAGTTTAATGTTTTTTTTTTTTAATCCAGCCTGGATCCTTGACCCCTTCTCTGTGGCTCTTGGTTCTGGCACCCCCTATATCAGTTCCTGGTTTGTTCTTTGCTTAGTTCTTGCCTTCTGGGTCATACTCATCTGATAAATCAACTGTGAGTTTGTGCAGCTAGTACCACGACATTCTCCGCAAATGTCAGTGCAAGGGAGTCCATGTTTTTTGCATGTGCATCTCTTTGTGCTACAGTCTTTCTTGCAACTACAGCGGACTACATCTAGTATTTCTGGTGGTGCCGCAGGCTGATCAGTCATTATTGGCATAAATCTCCCATCCAAAACATGCCACCCCCAGTCATTTGGGTCCATACGTTAACTTCCCCCTTTCCACTCCATTATTTGGTAAAAGACCCGACTATGGAACTTTGCAGCTGTTGACGTTGGAGGGAGAGTTTGAGGCTCCACTGGAGATGAGTTCTGATTTACTTTAATACAGAATTGCTTTAGCATATCCAGTGATTCATGTTTTTCGCCCCCATACAGTGATACTAGAGCTTTTTCACCTGCTGCAATGATGATGCCTTTTCCCACATTGTCCTGTGACTGGCTGAACATCTTAGCTTGTTTGAGAAAGCTAGTGTCGTTCTTTACTTTTTTCAGTGCCATTCCCTTTCCTATGCCAAATAGATGTGATGTAGAATCACAGCCTAAAATGGCATGGATAAAGAGGATTGGGTTTCTAGCCTAGATATTGCTGTTGCTAGCTTCTCATAACACTGCAAAGCTACTTTTCAAACGGTGGAAGTCTGATGTGTGGCCTGTCTGGTCTGAAATACTTGCTTACTACAAAAAGAGAAGCAGTTTTGGTGTCTGGCAAAATGATTTAAAGAGCTGGAATGTCTGGAAAGTGTGTCTATCTGGTTTTCATCTGTCTTCTGTGTGAGAGTGAATCGTTTAGTTGGTAAGAATAACCTGCCTGTTATCTCGTAATCTTACCAACAATACCAATTATTTGTAAATCTACCAGCCCAAAATGTAATCTCACCACGTTACTAATGAATAAGATGGCTATTCTGACTTTCTGTCATGTCATTAGGTTAGGCTTGTTCACAAATTAAAAAAAAGAAAGAAAGAAACTGGAGCCACGATTGTGCAATCAATTCTTGAGGTCAATATAAGTATTTTTGTGGCAAGTGACCCAGGCAAGTGTGGCAAGTGACTTCAAATTTGCATAGGTTAACTAACTGAATTGACATGAATGTGTTAGTTATTTGGCCCCTGTTTTACTTGTGACTTTAAGTCAATTTGGCCTAGTGTTGAGATCATTTGCATATTTAAAGTAGATTTTTCCAAGAAACTTGTAAAACAAAAAAGTTCCTTTTCAAACTTTCACTGTGTGAGGTTTGATTGTGATAGGAGTAAAGGAAAAAATTAAGCCTGTGTATAGCTCATTTCCATATTCAAATTCATTTTAAAAAAAACTTCTAATACAAAAATGTTTACTTTTCATGGATACTTTCATTGTATGAAGTTTTATTTTGATAGGAGTAAAGGAAAAAAATAGCCCCATTGGGGTGTATTGTTGTCTGGCCTTACTGGCACATGATGAGAATTTAACATATTTCCTCAACTAGGATTTCTTAGGACTTTTAGTATGTTGTTCTGGACACCTCATAGAAATGATCTATGCTGAAAAAAAATCTTTTACAATTACTTCTATTTTTAGCCCCAAAATGAGTTAGTTTGCCTGGACTATAAGCGTAGGATTTTCAAGCAAGTGGTCCCAGTTTCTCTAATATGTGTATTTGCTGATTTTTTATGATAGAAATGGGATATCTTTTGGAGTTTTGGACACTCCAAAAGCACTCTAAATGTGTCAACTTGTGCTAGGTGACCATCATTTCTCACTATTTTCATATACCAAATGATGAATAAATCATAAATAATAATATGCAGCTCAATCATAATGGCAATAATGCGTTAAATAGGGATACTAACATATAAAGTTAAAGCACCCTTGGACACGAAGCATTTTCTGTCCAGTGAATGAGTTCTTCAGTTGTTGAAAGTAACCAACTTGGAGTTATCATCTCTGTCCATCCTATCATCTCTTTGTCTCTCCCCGCAGGCACAGTCACTCACATGCATGTGCTGACATATGGCCCCTTTCTCATGCATACATCTATCTGTGATTTATAGGGTACGTGGCTCTGGGTTCATAAAAGTCATGATTTCCCATAAAATGTCAGTGATGGTGGTTAATATGAGACGTGGAGGGTGTGTGTGTGTCTGCATCCAGTGTAGCAGCTCAAACCTAGCAGTCATGTAAAATATTGATATTCCATGTGTAAATGTCAGAATGAGAGACTGTGTGGGAATGTGTCTAGTGGCACAGGGTTTTAGAGTCCACTCTTCCTTATTTCTTACTTTATCTAGTTCAATTAAATCAACGTGTCATGACCAGATGTCTGGAATAAATATTGCTGTTGAAATACTTGTGTTGCATGTATGTGTTTTGTTTTTTGTTTCCCTCAGGATGCTGCTGGAAAAGAGCTCTGTGAAGCGGTTGGTTTTTTCTCTGACAGTGTCCGAGCAGACGGTCGCCCTGTGCTATGGCCAGTCCAGCAGTCAGAATCTTCGGACTGTCAGCTTCAGAACAGAGGGGAGGCTTACACTGGAGAATTGGACCCACCTTGTTTTGCAGGTATCACATTTCAAGTGTTTAGGGATCCTGGTGCTGGCACGAGAGAGAGAGAGAGAGAGCTGTCCTTTTAAATACGTCATAATCTTTCAATATGAAAGCACCATGAAATTGAATCTTTCTACCACAGAAGTGCCACAGATTTGTGTTTTAACGTTTGTCATTAGGTTTGTTAAGGCGGAATGCTCTCTTTTTACCACAGCCAAACCGGCTCTCTATCTACTTCTCTGTCTGTGTTTCTCTTTCATTCTCTGTCCATCTTTTTTTTTCATACTGGCAAACATCTTGTTTGGCACAGCTGCTGGGGCTGGGGGCACACAGATGACATCAGACACACATAGACCCACAATGCCTCACACTTTCAACACAGCATTTCAACTACATCTATGACCTGTATGGAAAACAAACTTCACAACCTCTGGAACTCTTTTGATTTGACTTTGTTTGGTTTCATCTATTTAGTCTGTTGTTATTTTTATAGTTTACTGTGTAAGACACAGAAACACAATGTTGTGCTCCTGTGACGGGCACCAAAACCCTTGTTGAGCCGAGTAGGAGGGGCCAACTTTGAATGGTTTTTTTTTTACAAATTGCAACTGACGAATCCTACCCATTGTACCTTTCAATACTGTATGTGATCTAATGTATGCAGCTATTTTCACTCTTTGTTGTCCTTTCCTTTATTTGTCCATAACCGATTTACCTAAGTGGTGCATCAACTAGGAATTTAAGGAGGCATCAAAAGCCGGACATGCAAGGTTGTGATGGACAAAAAAAAGGCTTTCCTAAGCTCTGATCATTCTGAAATGGCAGCTAGTGAAGTGGAGAGAGTCTCAAGGTGTGTGTGTGTGTGTGTGTGTGTGTGTGTGTGTGTGTGTGTGTGTGTGTGTGTGTGTGTGTGTGTGTGTGTGTGTGTGTGTGTGTGTGTGTGTGTGTGTGTGTGTGTGTGTGTGTGTGTGTGTGTGTGTGTAGGTAAATTGATGTCAAAACACTTAGAAAGACGCGCAGCAGCGTGTATGTGAACGCATGGTTACTTTGTTATGCGTGTGTGCGTGCGTTGTCGTGCGCAGGTTGTATGTCACGCGTAACAAGAAGCTGCGTACATATGAAGCAGCGTGCGCACGTCTGTCTGTCACTGTTTGACAAATGCTGTTACGCGTTCACACGCACGTGCGGTCGCAGATTCTGATGCTGCGCGGCCGGAAGTTGATCTGCTGTGCGCACCTACTCCGCGTAACTTGAACGCGTAATGTAGTTGGCCTGTTCATTTCAGTCAACCAGGGGAGGCAACTACATTACACGCTCATGTTACGCGGAGTAGGTGTGCACAGCAGATCAGCTTCCGGCCGCGCAGCATCAGAATCTGCGACCGCACGTGCGTGTGAACGCGTAACAACATTTGTCAAACAGTGAGAGACAGACGTGCGCACGCTGCTTCATATGTACGCAGCTTCTTGTTACGCGTGACAGAGTCTGCGCACGTCGTTTCCGCGTACATGTGAGCGCCTGACAAAAATGTTCAATTATCTTCATGCGAGCGTTAATGCGTGCGTTCGCTAAAAAACGCATGAATGTTACGCGTAGTTACTCCGCGTAATGTGATCACAGGCGTGCAGCAGCCATCACGCGTGAACGTGCGCGTGAACGCGTGACCATTATAAGTCAATGAGGAAACTACATTACACGTCAGGCGCTGTCTGCTGCACAGGCGTCAAAGCACGCGGGTGTGACGCGTTCAGTTGATAGTTGCGCAAGTAATATGAAACGATTCTGACGCCATAGTGTGTGTGGTGTGTGGTGTGTGGTGTGTGTGGTAGGAGTGTGTGTGAAGAGATCACTCCACTGAACAATCTGTCTCTTTCAGCATTTCTGAATAACAAAGCTACTTTAGAAGAAAACATGGTCACCATGACAAGCCTTATCACTATAAGTGTCTAGTTACTCACGTTGTTTGTTTGTCTCCTTTTCTATCTCGATTATTTGGCCCCAGATTTTTATTTGACCTGGCATAAATTTTGATGGCTCTTATTGCATTGTCTTTTATTACCCATCTCCGATACTAACTCGGCAATGAACCTCTTTGATAATGACCTTATTTAACCATAATTATGACATTTATACCACAATTCTCAATTGAAATACATGTCTTTATATATTAACAAGAGTCAGATTAACAAGACTACAGAGAATAAAAACAGACCTAGAAAAAGAAAAAAAAGACAGTATTTCAAAATAAGATCGCAATGCTTTCATTTATGGCTAGTTCAATTCAGGTATAAGTAACAGGAAATGTATCAAATAAGTTTTCTGGAGTTTTCTGAAATGTTTAAGGATATTGAAATAGACGCTTATATTTACTTGTAATATGTGAAATTGATTAAAACCATATGACTTAGTCTACATATTTGCACAATATGCTTAATTTTGAGCTGCATCCACTTTCTTTTTGTGCCTGTGGGTTTACACCTATATCAGTGTTTCCCCTACCATTGTACAGGCCTGGCGGCACGCCAGGCCAAGGAGACCTGCCGCCAGGCCAAAAAAAAAAATCAATATACCAAAAATAAGCCACCTATCAATTCATTCATAAATCATTACATTAGGAGCGCCTCCGCGCAGCACAGCAGACTTGCTCCGCAAGACGCGCGGCCGCAACAATCCTCGCCGCGCGCTCCCGCTACTTTTTTCTTCGTGTCCTTTACGCGCTTGATGTTGTTCTGATGCCGTTCCGCCTCGTTAAACCACCACGATGTAGCTTTCTACTTTGAAAACACGGAACGTTGACACTGTATTTTGATAAGCTGTTGCACTCTTTAGACTCGTGGTGTGAGCGGAACCGGTCCATAGGGTCCATAATATTTATTTTATTACATTACATTATTATTTATTTTTACATAATAAAAATGCCGCTGTGTGTCTCCGTCCAAAACCCGCTGCGCTCGCGCTGTCTGCTCGCACAGATCCGCTCGTGCGCACATGCGCTGATGCAGGTCGAGTGTTGTCGAGAAATATAAGCAGAGACGGCGCTCCTTAAAAACAACATCACGCCATGTGTGTGTAGTATTAGGACGTGATGACGTATGTACAACCGGCCAAAGCCCGTTTGCCCCCCCCTCCCCGGGGGGGAGGATTGTTTTTGATAAGATGTGGAACTTTGAGTTAACTGCTGTTGAGTAAACCTATAACTTATATTTTACTTGATAAAATAAGACAATATATGCACTCATATGTCGTTGTAGTGTTTTACAGTATCTGTAGCTATTAATGTGATGCTCATCATTTTCCAGCCATATTTTTCTGGACCCTGATCATTTCCATCAACCAGCACCTTAATAAGTCACTCTCTCCTTGTGATCTTGAATACACTCTGGTTGAACAAAAATGTTGAATGCAAATATAATAATTGCAGAATTGCAGACTGCTTGCTGTGCCACCTGACTTAATCCAACTGCACCAATACACCATCCCACGCGTCTCGTCTGTATAGGGTTTTTTCGGTGGGTACCACCGGGCCTGAAAAAAATTCTAGGGGAAACACTGTATATGAAAATTATTATTTCTACATACCACTATTTCTTGAACCACGGGAGTTGAGCCACTTTCGCCTGCACCGCAGTCAGCGTTGCTAATCATTACACCACAGTGTCATGCCTTGGCCTTGAAAATAAAGTAATATCACCTTTAGATCAATCGACTGTTTCATTCAGTTATATGTATTAAGTCGGGCAATAAATGCCACTCCAACTGTCTCTACTTTGCTACAGTTACGCTGCTCTGCTTTCTAAGGATAAGCTCGTTTTCTATATAAACACCCAGTAATATCTGATAACTCTCTCCTGGTTGCCATGGTGAATCGTAGTATCGGAGCTCCATCGATGATGCTTTGTAGAGTAGGCAGGCACGCGCGCAACTGTTCAAGTTTTGAGCAGCTATTTATCCACCACAATTTAGCTTTTTTTTTTACATAATAGCGAGAGCCAGGCTAGCTGTTTTGCTCCTGCTTCCAGTTTTTATACTAAGATGCTCCCGCTCTATACTCTATACGCACGGACATAGGAGTGGTATACATTTTTTATTTCACTTTTGGCAAGAAAGCGTAGAACTGAATTTCTCTAAATGACGAACTAATTTATGACACTAAAATGTTAATAAAGATATAAAAATTAAAACATGTTGAAGGTTAAAACATTCAAAAATGTCTGACTAATGACTAGCAGTCTGTTGCAAATAGATTAACTTTTTAATCATCTTGATATCATAAAGGCATTTTCCTATTCTTCTCCCATTTTTTTATGAGTATAAGTCATAACTAAAATTAAGTTTCCTGTAATTACTCGTTAAATAGACCGGAGGTGCCGAATACAGGTATATAAGGAATATAGCCTACTGTATGTCAACTGCAGTTTGATTTAAAGAATGATTCAAGGCTAGAGGGCTCATACATGTTGACCAGTGGTTTACATTTTTGTCCCCAGCTAGATCTAACCTGACAGTTGAGTTTACTGGCTGGCCGACTGATGACTGGTACAGTAATGTTTTTAAAATTGCTAAATTGCTTATGGCTCAATTTTGTGTGTGTGTGTGTGTGTGCGTGTGCTCTAGGGATCAGGTTTTTATAAATATCTCTGTACAGTACCATGTGTGTGTTTTTAAAAGCTCATAGGCAAAGTGTAATGCTTGCAGGTGTTAAAAGTGTGTTGGTGTGGCTTGGAGGTGAAACTTTGTCTGCGTGCATTCTTGTGAAACAGTCGGCCTTTTGTTTATTGGTCGTGATGTGATCTGTTTTGACTATTTAGAGGAATAACATAATCATACTAGACACTCAAACACCATTCGCATACTCCCATTTCAGCAAATGCACACACGCTTATCTACTTATCTCACACACACACACACACACACACACACACACACACACACACACACACACACACACACACAGTTCAGCAGTAATTTGAAGCCAACTTGTCAGCCACAATACAGACATTACCTTTTGAAGGAGCTTGGCAATCTAGAAACCTTTTCTGCACACGTACAGTGCTCTCTCACATACACACACACACACACACACCAGTCATCTGTCGGGTTTGAAAAGATCAAAACGGCAAAAAAGACAGTCAAAAGGAATATGGGTTTCCGAGTGCCAGGAGCAATTCACACACCCTGACAGACACAAACATGCATACATTCACACACACACACACATACACACACAGTGCCAGGAGCAAGGTGCTGTAGGGATGCTAGTGCTCCCTAGGTAGTTGTCTTATCTGATTATGGTAACAATGTCAAGAATAGTTGAGGAAAAGGTAGCCTAGGGGAGGGAGGGACTGAGAGAGGAGAGGAGATGGGAAAGTGAGGAAGGTGGCTCAGTGTTGTTAAGTGATGGCTACGAAGTCCGTTTACTGTGGGACTCACTTTCCTGTACATCTCTGCAGAGTTTTTTTACTAATTGGGAGCTTTCCTTTCATGTAGAATTAGGACACATTGGGCATTGGCTCCTTGGACTGAGTGGTTGGTAGGGTAAATAATGAACTGCATGATATTTGCCCGTTGACATTAACGGACGAAGATTAGGTGAGATATTCATAACACACCCCATCAGAGGATCAATCCGGGGCAAATGGTTATCAGCGGTTATTGCCAGTTTACCGCCATGAAACTAGAAGCTGTTGTTATTGTCATGTTCACCGGAGTTACTTTTATGTGACCAATCCAATGTAAAAGTTTTACAGCCTTACTTTGGTAGAATGTTGCATTGGTTTGCACAACCTTCTGTGCTGGCTCTCAATATGTTTAAATCAACTTGAGGATCTTCCCTTTATGTGTGTGATTCTTCACAATTGAATGTGTTGCACTTTCTGCTGTTGCATTTTAATAGTGAAAGGGTACACAAAATATATTTAAAAAAAGCTGAGAGTTGAAGATATAAAGTCAGGGAGTTTGGGGAAATGTAGAAGAAGGTATGAGTAAAGAGAACCAGAGAATTTATAAGACGGAAAACGAGACAGCAAAAGAAGGCAAGAAGAGAAGGGAAAGGAGTTTGCTATTTAAATAGCTTTGGAGTACTATCTTTTGGAGTAGCAGTGATTGACTGTGTGCCTGGAGGACCCCCAGAGGGGTCCGTCTGTTAGTGCCTGAGTAAATCAGCATTATCGGATGAGGCAGTGGCAGGGACAACCAGTCACACCGGTCCCATCACGACCCAACATGGCAGCATGAATGTTTAACATTCCTGCAGATGAGCACGCACGCACGCACGCACACATACACACACACACACACACACTCACACACACACACACACACACACACATTTGTTCTTTCTCTTACCATTAAACACACTAGAGATGTATGTACTGTCTCCACATACACACAGAACCACATGGACATGAAAGCTTCTTCCTTTATCTTAAGACTGAGAAAAGAGAGGAGAAACAGAATTGATTAGGAAAAAAAGGGTTAGTGGGTTAGAGTCGTGTCAGAGTTTCATGGTGAGTTAAGCTCAAGTCAAGATTACAAAGACATTACAAGACCATGTATATATTTATAGAAAGGAGTTTTTCTTACATTTACATTTACATTTAGGTCATTTAGCAGACGCTTTTGTCCAAAGTGACTTACAATAAGTACATTTGTCAAAAGAAGGAAACAAAGAAACCACAACGTATCATTGCCGATAAAGAAAGAGCTAAAAATAGAACAAGTGTTAGGTCCTCATCTGAGTGAATTAGTACCTTAAGAGCAACAGTGCTATAGGTAAGGTTTCTTTTTTTTGGGGGGGGGGGTCTGAACAGGTGAGTCTTGAGCCTTTTTCGAAAGATGGCAAATGACTCTGCTGTCCTGACATTGGTCGGGAGTTCGTTCCACCACTGAGGCGCCAGAACAGAGAAGAGTCTGGACTTTGCTGAGCGACATTTGTTTGATTTCAGCGATGGTGGTACCAGCCGGCAAGCTGAAGTAGAGGAGTGAAGTGCTCACTTCGGGGCATGAGGTTTGACCAGTGTTTGAAGGTAGATGGGTGCCGTGCCATCGTCTTGAATTGGATGCGTGCTGCAACAGGGAGCCAGTGGAGGTCACGGAGGAGGGGGGTCACATGGGAGAATTTGGGTAGATTGAAGATGAGGCGTGCTGCAGCGTTCTGGATACGCTGCAATGGTTTAATCGCAGAGGCCAGGAGTCCGGCCAGGAGAGAGTTGCAGTAGTCAAGGCGGGAGATGACCAGTGCTTGGACCAGGAGTTGCGTTGCATCCTTTGTGAGGAAGGTCCGAATCCTGCGGATATTGTAGAGGGCAAATCTGCAGGATCGGGCCACAGCAGTGATGTTGGGGGTGTAGGATAGTTGGTCATCGAGGATTACACCCAGGTTCCTCGCAGTTGACGACGGCAATACTGTGATGCCCTCGACAGTGACCGACAGGTCCATGCGAGGGCAGTCTTTCCCTGGGATGAAGAGGAGTTTGGTTTTATTCAGGTTAAGCTTGAGGTGATGTGCAGTTGTCCAGACAGAGATGTCAGCCAGAGAGTCCGAGATGCAAGTTGCAATGTGAGTGTCAGAGGTCGGGGGAAAAGAGAGGAACAGCTTGGTGTCATCTGTGTAGCAATGGTAGGAGAATCCATGCGATGTGATAACAGAACCTAGTGATCTGGTGTATAGTGAGAACAGAAGCAGTCCTAATACTGAGCTTTGAGGGACACCCGCGTCCAGAGAACAGGGTTTGGACATAGAGCCATTCCATGGGACCTGAAAGGTGCGATTTGTCAGGTATGATGTAAACCAGGTGAGAGCAGAGTCAGTTATGCCAAGTTCAGCCAGAGTGGAGAGGAGGATTTGGTGGTTGACTGCGTCGAATGCAGCAGATAGGTCGAGGAGAATGAGAACGGAGGAGTGGGATGAGGCTCTGGCGTCTCGCAGGGACTCGGTCACTGTGAGGAGGGCCGTCTCAGTGGAGTGAGCAGTCCTGAATCCTGATTGATTAGGGTCAAGGAGGTTGTTCTGCGAGAGATAGGATGACAGTTGGTTGTAGGCGGCACGTTCCAAGGTTTAGCTGTCTTAAAAGCCGCTGGAATGACACCTGAGGTGAGGGAGGAGTTGATCAGGGTGGTGAGGAATGGCAAGATGTCGTGTGAGATGTCCTGGAGAAGAGAGGAGGGAATCGGGTCAAGGGAGCAGGTGGTGGCACGGTTAGATGTAACAAGTGCGTGAACGTCTTCAGAGGTGAGGGGGCTAAAGCTGGTAAGACCATCAGAGTTGAGAGTTGGGGGAGATGTTTTCTGGGAGGGAATAGGCGTGAATGAGGAGCTGATGTCATTTACTTTCTTGGTAAAGTAAGTTGCAAAGTCATCAGCAGTAAGGGAGGAAGGGGGGGGATGGGTGAGGAGAACATGGAGAAGAGTTTCCTGGGGTTGGAGGCAGAAGAGTGGATCTTTGTCAGGTAGAAGGCAGATTTAGCTGCCGAAACAGTTGAGGTGAGGTCAGAGAGGAGGTGGTGGTAGTGAGCAAGTTCCTCGTGCTGGCCCGATTTCTTCCATTTTCTCTCTGATGCTCGCAACAATGATCTGTTGGTTCGCAGAGGTTCGGATAGCCAGGGAGGGGGGAGGGAGATGATCGAGCAGGTCGTGAGATTGGGGGACAGAGAGTGTCCAACTCAACTCAACTCAACTCAACTTTATTTATATAGCACTTTACAACAACCGTAGTTGAAAACAAAGTGCTGTACAGAGACATAAAACAATTTAAAAACACAAAAATAAATAAAACAGACAGTAAAACAGGTGTTACATTGTTTTAAAAACAATTAGAAATGATAAAACAATAAATCAAAGCAGGGCAATAAGAAAAATAAAAAAACACTAAAACAGGAGTAAAGTCTCATGTGGAGTTGAAAGCCAGGGAGTAAAAATGGGTTTTAAGACTAGTTTTAAAAATGGACAGCGAGGAGGCTTGTCTAATGTAAAATGGTAGCTCTTTCCAAAGTTTTGGGGCAGCAGTGGAGAAAGCTCTGTCCCCTCTGAGCTTCCTTTTGGACCTCGGTACCTCCAGGAGCAGCAGGTCAGCTGACCTGAGGCACCGAGCCGGAGAGTAGGGTTTAAGGAGCTCAGAGAGGTAAGGGGGGCCCAGACCATTTAAAGACTTAAAAACAAATAAAAGAATCTTAAAATTGACTCTAAAGTGCACGGGCAGCCAGTGGAGGGAGGCCAGGATTGGAGTTATGTGCTCCCTCTTACGTGCTCCAGTTAGGAGGCGAGCAGCTGCATTTTGCACCAGCTGGAGGTGTGCAAGGGAGGACTGGCTGGCTCCAAAATAAAGTGCATTACAGTAATCCAGCCGAGATGTTATGAAGGTGTGGATTACTGTCTCAAAGTGCTTTTGTGCAAGAAAAGGCTTCACCTTTGCCAGCTGCCTAATCTGAAAGAAGCTGGACTTCACTACTGAACTAACTTGCCGATCCAATTTAAAATCACTGACCATTTTAAAACCCAAGTTTGTGACTGTTGACTTTACATAGTCTGTCAAAGGGCCCAAGACAACGGGCGAGGGTTCACGAGAGCAGCTGGGGCCAAACACCATCACTTCTGTTTTATTTTCATTAAAATTTAAAAAGTTCAAGGCCATCCAGGCTTTGATGTCTTCAAGACATGTCAGAAGAGGTGTGAGGGAGAAGTATTTGTTTTGTTCAGAGGCACATATATCTGGCTATCATCTGCGTAGCAATGAAAAGCAATGCCATGCTTTTTCAGGATGGAGCCTAGGGGCAATATATACAAAGAAAAAAGCAGCGGCCCTAAAATGGACCTCTGTGGAACCCCATACAGCAGTGGAGCAGAGCTGGACTCCAAATTTTCAATGCTTACGCTCATGCTTCTGTCAGCCAGATATGATTTTAACCACTCCAGAGCAGTACCACGGATGCCCACTAGGCGGTGTAACCGAGCCAATAAGGTATTGTGGTCCACAGTGTCAAAGGCTGCAGTTAGGTCCAACAGAACAAGAATTACATGGTCACCAGAGTCATTAGCCGTGAGAATGTAATTAAAAACCCTTAATAGAGCTGACTCTGTGCTATGCAGCGTTTTAAAACCGGACTGAAAGACCTCAAGGACACCATGCTCGTCTAAAAATTACTTTAACTGAGCATGAACAATTTTCTCCAAAATTTTTGAAATAAAAGGCAGCTTGGAGATGGGTCTGTAATTGGCCAGCACACTACGATCCAGGCCAGGTTTCTTAAGTAGTGGCTGCACCACTGCATGTTTAAAACTCAGGGGGACAACACCTGAAGACCGACTGCTGTTAATGATGGCCAGGACTGACTGCCCTATACAAGGAAAAACCTCTTTAAAGAGACGAGGAGAGACAGCATCACAGGGAGAACCTGAAGGCTTAATATGGCAGATCAGATCTTCTAAAAATTACAGAGACATAGGCTCAAACGTATTAAGAACACACATGAATATTGAAGTCACAGAGAAAAAGGACACGGTCATATTTGGGCATAACTTCCGCCAGAAGAGCAGAAAAGTAATTTACAAAGTCCCACCTCAAACGACCCACCTCAAATAAAGTCACCTCAAAACTGGAGGGTGGGGATGAGACGGTGCGTTGTTTACATTTAAAATCGTTTTTGTAAACTATTGCCGTTCCCCCTCCACGACCCGACATCCGCGGGGAGTTAAAATAAAAGCAGCCAGCAGGTAAAAGTTCGACCAGAGCGCTACACTCACCGGCACCGATCCAGGTCTCAGTCACACAGAGGAAATCCAGGTCACGGGAGCTGAAGAAATCCCTCAGGAGGAAGGTTTTGTTCGTGAGGGGAGGGAGGTGGATCGGGGAGCCCGGGGCAGCGTCCTCAGGAGACCGTGTTTTACCCTGCGCGAGACAGCCGAAGAGGGCAGCGGCGTCGAGGCTGGAGTCCATCAAAAGCGCCGGCGACAGGTACCAGGCAGGCGTCGATTGGGTCCATGAAGCGCCAGGGCACCGCAAAAGGAGGGAAAAAATTATGTCCTGTCCGAGAAGTAGACGAAGCGCGTGCCAGGTGAAGTTTCAGCTTCACCAGCCGGCCGCCGCATCTACCGCGGCGACGGAGACGCTTCAGCCAACAAGGTAAGGCCGATGCCCGGCGCAGGTGAGGCGGAATCCCCGCCAGGATGACCACCACTCGTTGTCCTCGGTGACTTCAACATCCACCCGGGAAAGCTGCATTCATCTGAATTCATTGACTTCTTTTCCGCATTTGACCTTACACTCTCCCCCTCTCCACCAACTCACCGGGCCAGGAACCAACTTGACCTTGTCTTCACAAGATCCTGTGGCATCTCAACACTCTCTGTTACCCCGCTCACCGTGTCCGACCACCACTTTGTGACTTTCTCCCTCCCCATGAAGCCCACCACATCCCTCCCCTCTACGCCTCGAACGGTCACCAGCCGCCGCAACCTGAAATCCCTCACTCCCTCCGCTCTCTCGTCAACTGTTATCTCCTCGCTACCATCCTCAGAACAGTTCTCCTTAATGCCTACTGAGGAAGCCTCCTCAATCCTGATGTCCTCACTCTCCTTTTCTTTGGACACTCTCTGTCCCCCAATCTCACGACCTGTGCGATCATCTCCCTCCCCTCCCTGGCTGTCTGAACCTCTGCGAACCAACAGATCATTGTTGCGAGCGTCAGAGAGAAAATGGAAGAAATCGGGCCAGCACAAGGACCTTGCTCACTACCACCACCTCCTCTCTGACTTCACCTCAACTGTTTCGGCAGCTAAATCTGCCTTCTACCTGGCAAAGATCAACTCTTCTGCCTCCAACCCCAGGAAACTCTTCTCCAAGTTCTCCTCCCTCCTCACCCCTCCTACCCCTCCCCCCCCTTCCTCCCTTACTGCCGATGACTTTGCAACTTACTTTACCAAGAAAGTAAATTACATCAGCTCCTCATTCACGCCTATTCCCTCCCAGAAGACATCTCCCCCAACTCTCAACTCTAATGGTCTTTCCAGCTTTAGCCCCCTCACCTCTGAAGACGTTCACGCACTTGTTACATCTAACCGTGTCACCACCTGCTCCCCTTCCCTCCTCTCTTCTCCAGGACATCTGACATGACATCTTGCACCCTGATCAACTCCTCCCTCACCTCAGGTGTCATTCCAGCGGATTTTAAGACGGCTACCGTGAAGCCTCTCCTTAAAAAAACCCACCCTAGACGCTACTGACATCCAAAGCTACAGACCTGTATCTCTTCTTTCATTCCTCTCTAAAACCTTGGAACGTGCCGCCTACAACCAACTGTCATCCTATCTCTCACAGAACAACCTCCTAGACCCTAATCAATCAGGATTCAGGACTGCTCACTCCACTGAGACGGCCCTCCTCACAGTGACCGAATCCCTCCGAGACGCCAGAGCCTCATCCCACTCCTCCGTTCTCATTCTCCTCGACCTATCTGCTGCATTCGACACAGTCAACCACCAAATCCTCCTCTCCACTCTGGCTGAACTTGGCATAACTGACTCTGCTCTCACCTGGTTTACATCATACCTGACAAATCACACCTTTCAGGTCACATGGAATGGCTCTCTGTCCAAACCCTGTTCTCTAGACACGGGTGTCCCTCAAGGCTCAGTATTAGGACCGCTTCTGTTCTCACTATACACCAGATCACTAGGTTCTGTTATCACATCGCATGGATTCTCCTACCATTGCTACGCAGATGACACCCAGCTGTTCCTCTCTTTTCCCCCGACTTCTGACACTCACATTGCAACTTGCATCTCGGACTGTCTGGCTGACATCTCTGTCTGGACAACTGCACATCACCTCAAGCTTAACCTGAATAAAACCGAACTCCTCTTCATCCCAGGGAAAGACTGCCCTTGCATGGACCTGACGGTCTCTGTCGAGGGCATCACAGTATTACCTTCCTCAACTGCGAGGAACCTGGGTGTAATCCTCGATGACCAACTATCCTGCACCCCCAACATCACTGCTGTGGCCCGATCCTGCAGATTTGCCCTCTACAATATCCGCAGGATTCTGACCTTCCTCACAAAGGATGCAACGCAACTCCTGGTCCAAGCACTGGTCATCTTCCGCCTTGACTACTGCAACTCTCTCCTGGCCGGACTCCCGGCCTCTGCCCGGCCTCTACCCAAATTCTCCCATGTGACCCCCCTCCTCCGTGACTTCCACTGGCTCCCTGTTGCAGCACGCATCCAATTCAAGACGATGGCACTGGCCTTCAGGGCCATCAATGGAACGGCACCCATCTGCCTTCAAACACTGGTCAAACCTCATGCCCCGAAGCGAGCACTTCGCTCCTCTACTTCAGCTGGCCGGCTGGTACCACCATCGCTGAAATCAAACAAATGTCGCTAAGCAAAGTCCAGACTCTTCTCTGTTCTGGCGCCTCAGTGGTGGAACGAACTCCCGACCAATGTCAGGACAGCAGAGTCATTTGCCATCTTCCGAAAAAGGCTCAAGACTCACCTGTTCAGACTTCACCTCGACTCCACATAGCATGACCCACTAACAACCCCCCCCCCCCCCCCCCCAAAAAAAAAAAAAACCCTTACCTATAGCACTCTGATCATAGCACTGTTGCTCTTAAGGTACTACTTTACTCAGATGAGGACCTAACACTTGTTCTATTTTTAGCTCTTACTTTATCGGCAATGATACGTTGTGGTTTCTTTGTTTCCTTATTTTGACAAATGTACTTATTGTAAGTCGCTTTGGACAAAAGCGTCTGCTAAATGACCTAAATGTAAAACGAAATCTACTTCTCTACTCTGCTCTCAGACAGTTTAGCTGCTAAAACTGCTACTGAATGCCATAATAAGCTTAATTAAAGGGGCCCTATTATGCTATTTTTCCACAAGTTAATATAAGTTATTGATGTCTCCAAACCTGGTCTTTGAATTCCTCAACTGGAAAAAACAATCGGAACATGTATTTCGGAGTGGATCACACTCCTCATTTTCGGCTTTTTTACCCCACTTTTTCAAACGGGTGATTCTGTCAGGGTGTAGCCTTATGCTAATGAGATGACCCCTGACCCTGCTCCTACTGAGGAAGTGGTTGTGTCTCTCCGCCCCTTGCTGTCCGTGTCCAGCTTGTTGCCATGGTTACGGTTCTACGCTACAAACTAACAGCGGTCCAGCCGAACTCCGACCGGACTCCGACTCAGAACCAGGACCGGCTCCTGTAGAAGTTCTACGCAGCGGATGCAGCAGGACGTTTCTGAATGGTTAGTTAACATGTCTGTGTAACGTTTTGGACGGTAACTCGATGTGTGTAAGCATAGCTAGGCGCTAGCCACAATGACGCTCATGCTGCGTTCTTCGCTCTATAACTAACGTATCTGTGAGCTATTTTCGGCAACAATTAATATCGTTAGTAGTGCCGTGTTGTTGACAGTTCACAGTTGCATGTTTTACAAATGGGGACGCAACATTATATTTAAACGGATGAAAACCCGCTGAAAACAGCGTCCTGTATGCGGGCAGTTTGTTTACATCACATTAACGGGATTAAAAACTTGATCCTCTACACATATAGAGATATACAAGCAACAGGATTTGGTCAGTATCATGTGGTCCTCCAGAATTATGTGCTGAATTGTGAATTATAGGCTGTGTGCTGTGTTTTATAAACGTGATTGTGCTCCATCTCAACATTACGTGCCAAACTTACTGTTACAAAATTCAAACATGAGGTTTACCTCAGCTTGTCAGCAAAGTCAGTCAGGTTACCATATTAACAAGATTTGTTGTTGAAATGCTCAAAGTCTGTACTATATTCATCTAGGTGACTAAGTGGGCCTTCAGACACCGAACATGTCTGCTGCATGGAGACACCACGGGTAATGTTATTGTCTGTTGAGATTATTATTCACATAACATGACGATTATCATGATTCACACTAGGTAAGAAGACGGATGCAGCAGCTGGAGGAGGAAGAGGCTTGCATGAGGAGGAAGAGGCTTGCATGAGGAGGAAGAGGCTTCCATGGTGGGACATCCTGGTTGGAACCGTCTGTCTGAATGTTCTCTCTCCAAAACGCATGAAATATACATACAGCTGGTTATGGTGCTTTACATGTAAGAGGAATACAGCAGTCTGTTGTTTGTTTATCAATTGTGTTTTATAAAAATAAATCCCTCTATGCAACATATTATGCAGTCTTCCTGACCATTACTTCAGTAATATCAGCCATGACACATTTTACAATTACTGTAAAGACTTTGTCAAATTAATCAGCAGTTGAAGTTCACAGTTATCTCAGAACACAAAGCAAACTGTTTGTGGCCGACTCTGCAGGGTCATATCAAGCTCTTCTGAAGTCAAGGAAGAGCTGCCCTCCAAAGTATCCTCCTCCTCTACCGGGTCCAGGCGAGCTCTCTTTGATGGTCTCCTTATTGGAGTGGTTGTGAAACGGGTCTGGAACCATGGCTGTGCCAACACCAAAGTCCTTGCAGGACACAGTAGCTGTAACAGAGTTATATGGAGGAATGAAACCCATGATATCACATAATAGAAATACACATCTGCACAACTACTAGTAGTTGCTGTTAAACCTGATCTCAAGTAGGCTACATGTCAGGATACACACCTTTACTTGGGTAAGGAGCTTGTAGTCCTCCTAGACAGGTGACTGCCAACAGTAGCTGCTGTGGTGGGTCGCTGTGGGACGCTGATGGGAGCTGCTGCTCTGTAAGCAGACAGACAGTCAGACAGACAGTCAGAGTTTACCACTACATCTGAAATGTGGAACACGTTACTATTTCACTAGAACTGATGTTGTGACGCACCAATAGCTCGTAAAATCCTTCGTTAGCGGTGCAAAAACAAACGTTTGGTGACGTCGTCTTTGCATCGGCGTGTATAAACAAACAGATCAGCTGCTCTTGCTGCAGCATTCGAGCTACAAAACGTTCCCAAGCAAACTGTTGTCTAGCGTCTCAATATCAATACAATGGAAGCTTTTAACGCAACACGCCAATGCTAACTTTAGCGCAACACGCCAATGCTAACACACCAATGCTAAGAAAGCAACGGTAAATTGTAACACGGCATATTACATAATATTTAGTAACTTACCGCTTCAGTGTCTGTGGTTGGCTCTCGGACTGTCGGTACTGATCCAAACTTTAGCCCCAGGTTAGAGGTATATCCTGAGCTGTAGCGACCCATGTTGTCAAAGCTCCTGTCGGTGAAGTGCGTCGCACACACAAACACACATTTACGGACGCGTGTGCGCACATTTCCATCGTAGATGCTCCGACGATGCCAGTAAATATCAGCAATTGGACTGCCAACTCGCTTTCCGTTGATTTTGGCATTTTGGTTTACTGGTTTGTATGTACATCACACTGACAGCAACAGGTTTGGGAATTATGTGGGCGGGACCACACAGGTGGAGCGATTCTAATGAGCCGAGATGACCCATATAAGGCACAGGAAAATTCGGTGCTGACGTCATTTAGTGGACATTCTGCAAACCGTTCTTTTATCGGGTGGATTTCTTTCAAACTGAGAAAGTGAAACAGAGAGATGGTGGTCTTTTCTGATACTGTGGGGACTTATTGACACCCCAGGGACCCATTTTAGGGTTGACAAACATGGAAAAGTCGATTTTTCATAATAGGGCCCCTTTAATTTTTTAATGCACGATTAGACTGGAAGACTCTGGCCTAGGTGTATGTCTGTATAAGGACTGATCTGGTCTTGGCACAGACTAATCTTGTAGCACCCGTTTTCTACCTTTTTCTTTACTTTGCCTCACTACTTCTTGTGTGCTCACTGTAGTTAACCTATACTCACATAGACACAGGCTATTACTTCCCTTTTCAGCCATATGTTCCACTCTTCTGTATGACCAAGATACTTGAACTTGAGAAGGTTGTTGTTGTTGTAATGCTTATACATTTGCTTTACCTCAATACATCGTCTAATTTGAATACGTGAACCTCCCAAGTAGTGATGGGGCACTGCTGCTGTGACAGGCTGCTCAATGAATGTAAAGCTGTTATAAGGTATGTGTATAAGTTAGGGATGCAAACAATTAATCGATTATCTATTAATTGTCTTTAAGAAATTACTCGATTAAAATAAATTAATTGCAATTAATTGCGTTTCTCAAAATTCACCAAATTGATGCATTAAAATGAAATTATTCAAAATATGATTTGCATTTTTCTTTATATCATAAGGAAGATAGCATTTCATGTTACATATACAGTAGATAGAACCTATTCAGAGGGAAATTCAGCTCAGAAGAATTGCCGCTTATCAATTAATCGATCATCGATCGATAAAACAACTATCGATTAATGAATTACTCGATAATTTGTAGTATACAGTAACATTGAAATTTGACAGGAGAAGAACTTATTATAAGGACGCAAAGACATGCAAATGACTGAAATTCTATGCAATGACAGAAGTGTTTGCATTTGTTGGGGTTTTCTGTTTCACAAATGCAGACTCACTGTATACCGTCTCATATACTTTCTCTTATAATTCTCAGAGACAGATTGAGACGGACTGAAGTGTGTGTGTGTGTGTGTGTGACTGTGTGTGTGTGTGTGCACTATGTGTATGGCATTTTTGTACCTGTAGGCTATGTGTATGTTTGCGTGCATGTACGTGTACAGCAAATGTATGTGTGTATTTGTGGTTGTGCATGTGTGTGAAGGTGAGGCAAGGTTGTTGCGTAGGGGTGAAGCGGATGCCTCTATGGTAGCCCTCTGCCCGTTGGCACAGAAGGGGAAAGGGCACGAGACTGGCATCAATTACATAGTGAGACAAAGGTGTGTGTGTGTGTGTGTGTGTGTGTGTCCTGAAATGTGCGCAGTCTGGTCCAGCATAATTGTGAGAGCAAGGCACTAACACAGCCAGGGTTAGGGGTTTAATTCCCACTGGAGCTGTGAGATATGAGTGCTAAAAATGTATGCGTCAAGGGTGCTGCAAGGTGCTTTGGATAAAGGGATCCACCAAAGAACATATGGTATGTTCACCTGCCCTTTTTTAGAAATATACACGCTAAAGTAGATGTTGCATGGCATAGGTTAGTAACCCTATTAAAAGAAAAAAATTATTAAAATACTCCCAGAATATTATAAAAAGAAGATGCTCAGTGAATGTCAAACTAATGTTCCTGCCTGGTGGTAGAGTTCTGAATTGACCTGAAAGCAAGACCGGAAGCTGACCTGAAGTTTCAAAGCAATGCTGTTTCCGTCAACACTTCTATTACTTTACATTCCACACAATGAAGAATACAGATTTTAAGGGTAGGGGGAAAGAAGAGCAATGATATGGACTAGTATAGTAAAAATATATAAAATAACAGAACATGACCAGAGCCAGAAACCTTATACAACATCATGACCCCAAACCCAACCTTAAACCTGATCATTTGTCAGGACTTGTTGGGTAGCAGAATTGAACCTGGAGCATCTAAGCCTCGTTACCAAGTCTTATTTCTCTTCTCATGCAGCGTGATACTGTATATGCTGCTTCCTTGTATGCTCTCATGGATGTCTCTGTTTTGTTAAATAGGACCCCTCTTTGCTTTCTGCTCAGAAAAGTTCTTCAAGACTTATGGTCTTTATTAGAGGGTTGTGCATCACCTTGCTGTCTTTTTCTGTCTTTACTTTTTTATGACTTTCTCTCTCTCTCTCTCTCTCTCTCTCTCTCTCTCTCTCTCTCTCTCTCTCTCACTCGCTTGCTTGCTCACTCGCTCTGCCTCATTTATCTCTCATTCTCTCCCCCCTCTCCACCTTCTTTGTCCTTCCCTCTTTCCCTGTCATTTTCCCTACCCCCCCCCCCCCCCCCCTCCCTCTCCATCTCCCTGGGGACAATTTTCTTTTCTTAAATAAACTGTCATAGCTAGTGTTAAAATATGGGCCTTACATGGGGTGAGCGCGGCAAGGCAAAGGCATGGGGCCCTGGGCTGGTATAAAACATGGATAATATGCTGTGAGAGGTAATTGTATCTTTTAGCACTGAGATGAGTAGAACAAATGTGTCTCCTCTCCATCCACTATCCTCTCTCCCTCTCTCCCTTTCCTCCTCTTCCTTTACACACTGCAACCAGGCTAATATGATCGAGAGAATATTGGCTGTACATCAGAGCTGCTAACAGTTCATAGTGTGTAAGGGCAAGTATATAAGGGGAAGAGGATCCGTGGGTGAATAACGAGAGAGAGAGAGAGAGAGAGAGAGAGAGAGAGAGATGCACCTGGGGATGCAAAAGTGGAGAGTCACATTACACTTTTTATTTCACTCACTTTGGTTCGCATTTGGAGGACAGGGATATCTAGGCTGTTTCTAAAAAATGATGACCTTTGTCACATTCTAAGTCTGTCAGGCTGAGATCATCTTAACCCTTTTGGAAAAATGGGCCTGAGTCTGTTATTGCGTTAAAGCTTCAATTCAAAAAGACTTGAACAAAAGAAGTTCTTATCTCACACACACACACACACACACAATATATTTAATTCTTCCTTATAGGAATTTGTCCCTCCATAGTGTCTTTCTCAATGATCTTGCAACGTCATTACTATCTTGATCTCCATTAAAGCAATTCTTACCTTTCTGGCATCCTTACACTTTTCTTTTGTAATCTTAAAATGCTCCTAATAAGCGTATGACACACTAAAATGTGAAACCCATCAATATTTAATTCTCATATATTTTTGATAAAAGTCTGACCAATCATTTTATTCAGACCGAATAAACTGATTGGCCGAGTCATCCGTCATTCGTCGCAGCGTTGCCTATTGCGGTCACGGCTTGCAAGTCGCGCACCTCTCTGGCTGAGCAGCAGAGCGGTAGATCGGTCTGTGAGAGATAGCACGGAACGGCGAAGAACTGACAATGACCGACCAAGGCGAGCCGCCACTTCCACCCCCAGCTGCTCCCACAGAGAAAACTATCAGCAAAAAGACTATTTCACAAAAAAGTGCACTAAAGAAAACATTTGATGCGTGCAAGGAAGATTAACGTTAGCTTTAGCGTTAGTTTTAGCGCTAGCTTTAGCGCTAGCGTTAGCATCAGTGCTAACTTCACTGGTAGAGTAAACAAACTGTTGCTGTGTATCTGACTCCATTGACCCGTTTCACTTCCGCTTCTCACATTCACCGCATGCATCGTCGTCAGAGGGAGCTTCAGAGGTCAGGCAGGGGTAAGAGGGTGGGGCTTTGGAGGGAGGCGAAATTGTTCATGTTCAAATGTTTTCTAAGTTCTGTGTGAAATGCCAGAAAGGTAAGAATTGCTTTAGTACTACCAAAATGTATTTCTTTCTGTCACTCTCTTTCCCATGTATAGACACAGGTTTCTCTCTCTCATTCACCATTATCTTTACTTCGGCCTCCCTCCACAGTGTCTCTCTTACTTTGTCTTTCTTCCTCCCTTTCTCACTCTTTTCACTGGTTGTGGAATGAGGTGCGTTATCAGCGAGTGACATGCAGTGGCGCTGGAATGGTTTCAGCGGTGGGGGGGCCAAAATGTGCGTGCGTACGTCATCAACCTGATAAATCAGTCAATTTCCCGGGTCCGTTTCCTGGGCTTAATTAGTAGCCTGCATGCGCACGTGTGCGTCATTTGACACAGAAAATACACGTTTATCGCATTGACAACATTATTTTTGATCTTGTCTTATTTAAAGTAGCCTACCGGTAGCCTATGTTAAGCCCATTGCTCACCCCAACCCTGCCCTCGTATGGAGAGCCGTTTAGCATTTATTCAGTATCCTTGATATCGGACTTAAGGTCCATGTACTAGTAAGCTTTTTGTCCTCACTAGTAAGACAATTTGGCGCACTAGTAGAACTACTAGGGCGCACTAGTAGAACGACTGTGTCTTACTAGTAACGTCTTTCTACTACTAATGCCACTTTTGGCCTACTAGTGCGCAATCAAACCTTACTAGTAAACTACTGTGCTGCACTAGTAACACTACTAGGCCCTACTACTAGGCATGTGTCACGCACTAGTAGCCTCCTGGACCCTACTAGTAGCACCAAAATGCCCACTAATAGCACTAGTAAGGCATTTTTGACCTCACTAGTACTACTAGTAAGTACAAAGTAGGGATGTCCACGTGAGGGCGCTCTTGACGTCAGGCGGACTTGCCTCACATGCGCGAACACAAGCGAAGCAGGGCTCTGACGGCAACAACAAGACAAACGGGAAGTGGTGTTTCCCACACATTATGGTGCACCGCCGTAGTCTAATTTCGGCCACCATAGTCTCTATGTTCGCCCAAAATGATTTCATCAAGGCAAATGGACTTAACTAGCGGCTCTAATGATCGGCCTAAACAGGAGGGCAGCAGCGCGTATTATAAGGGAAAATCCTCGCAGCTGGTTTGGCTCATCAACGTTCTGTTTTCCCCCGTTGCCATGGCGAGGCCGTGCCGACCCCCCCTCAGCTGGCCAGTTTGACGGTGCGTATAGTCCCGTTCACATACGTCGCTACTCGCCCGTCACTCGCTTTCTCGCTGAATTCTACTCGCTGGCAAAAAAAATAAATAACTGCCGCCGACGGCTAGTTCAAGCCGCAAATCTCTGTGGAACTCTCTGTAGACGTCATCTGTCAATCATCTCTATTCTACATTCCGATTGGTACTCGCTTCACTCGCATCGCAGAAAGTTACATTATTTTATCTCCGTCCCTGCCCACATCACATCGCCTGTCCTGGCCACATTCGGCTAGAACACATTCAAATTCTTTGACAGTTGTCACTCAGAGATGGGCGAGTGGCGACGTATGTGAACGGGGCTTCAGTCAAAACCAAAACACCAAGGAAGGCTGAGGAATATTCACCCACTTATTTTCTTATTAATAATAGTCATACAAACTAATAGTATAAAGGCTCAGCACTGTGTTTTAGTCATTTTTTAAAATATTTTCTTCTCTAACTCTAACTCCTCAACCCCATTTAGTATGTCAACATTTGTATCAGTACCAGCAGTTTGTAAGAAATTGGTCAGGAAACGATATGTCATATTTTGGTTCTCAAAATTACCCCAAATTATAAGCGGTAGACAATGGATGGATGGATGGAAATTCCCCAAATTGATGCATTAAAATGAAATTATTCAAAATATGATTTGCATTTTCCTTTATATCATAAGGAAGTTCGCATTTTATGTTACGTATACAGTAGATGGAACCTATTCAGAGGGAAATTCAGCTTCTCAGAAGAATTGCCGCTTATCAATTAATCGATCATCGATCGATAAGATGAAACAACTATCGATTAATGAATTACTCGATAATTTGCATCCCTAGTACAAAGATGTCCACTAGTAGTACTAGTAAGGTATATTTGTAGCACTAGTGAGACATTCATGACACTAAAAAATTCTACTAGTTAACATCTACCGCCTCACTAGTAGTACTAGTAGCGCGCAGATGTCAACTAGTGCACAGTTTTGCCTCACTAGTAAGATGTAGTTGTCCTACTTGTATGCCAAAGTTGTCCTACTAGTGCGTAGAAATGTCTTACATGTTGCAGAAATGTCTTACTAGTTGCATGAAGTCGCGCACTAGTAGTGTGCAATTGCATACTAGTAGCGCACTAGTTCCATTGTGTCATACTAGTACAGCCAAACTCCTTACATGTTAGGTCCAGGGGCTCACTAGTAAGACACACTTTCTTCTACTAGTTACACTAGTAAGAAAAAATGATGTCACTAGTAACACTAGTGAACATTTTTGATGTTACTAGTACTACTAGTAAGGTGCAATAGTCCCCCACTAGTGCTACTATTGGATATTTTGCAACTTACTAGTGCTACTAGTACACATTTTGGCCCTTACTATTGCTACTAGTAGACATTTTGGCTGGTACTAGTACTACTAGTAGACATGTTGCCCAAAATCCTGAGTCTTGATTGGTCGGCACTATTTATATTGAATTAGAGAGCCAATAGGAAGCCTCAATGCATCCCACATAGCAAAACTGGTCTGGCCCAGTGATGGGCCACACAACCCACTTGCACTCGGCCCACATACAGCAATGAATTACGGTCCTTTAGTGGCCCACATCCGGCAAAACGTGGGCCACATAAGGCCCGTAACTCAGCCAAACTGTACAACCAGAACTGGCCCTATTCTGGGCCAAGCCATTTTCAGATGTGGTTTATTTTTTATTTTATTTTTTTATTTAGCACGCATTACATGGTGCAAGGAGGGAACGAAGCCGAATAGGCTTGTAGAAAGCTCCACCCCTTTCAACAATCACACGTTATAGTTTGGGGCTGTCAAATAACCAAAAGAGGATATAAAGTACAGAGAAAAATCAGGAGACAACATACAGAAGTCATTCAAAATGGATGAAAAAAAAAGAAAAAGGAGAAGATGTTTTTTGAGCTGTTTTTTAAAGACAGAGTGGGAAGCTATAGCTCTTAATGAGGTAGGTAAACCATTCCATAGTATGGGGCCTCTATAAGACAAATTAAATTGGTGATGAGATGAACGGGTGAAGGGTAGAAATAAATTATTGTTGTGACTGTATCTAGTGCGATGAAAGTGTATGTCTAGTAGCCGGGTAAAGAAAGTTTGAAGAGAGGCCGGGAGATCTTGGGTACTGTAAATAAACTTGTGAATAAACAAACAAATCTGGTAAGCATTCAGTTTGGAAATAGGTAGAATAGAGAAGTTAATAAAAAGTGGTGCTGATGGAGCATATCTGTTTGAATGGGAAATGAATCTTAAGAACCTCTTTTGAATAATAAATAATTTTGTGAGATGGGTTTGATATGAAGCAGCCCAGACCATGTTACAGTAGTTTAACAAAAAACTGTAATAAAGAGTTAGATGAGTAGAGGGATGGATTAGAGTACAAACCTTTCTTAATATACCCATCATCTTTGTGGACCTTTTGCAGACAAGGCCTATATGGTTTGTCCATTTTAGTCTTTCATCTACCAGTACACCCAGGAACTTTGTTGCTTTTACTTGTGTGATTTCTGCTCCATTGATAAATATTTTTGCCAACTCTTTGGGGTAAGACTTATTTGTGCTGCAAAAGACCAAGAAGTTACATTTCTTCACATGTAACTTATTAAGTTGAAACCATTTAGAAAAAACAGATAATTCGTCATTCACACTGTCAATCAGATATTTGAAATCATTATGGGTTGCTATAAGGTTAGTATCATCAGCAAATAATATAGGAAGAAAATATTTGCAAGACATGGCTAAGTCATTTATATAAATCATAAATAATAACGGGCCCAGAATAGATCCCTGTGGCACCCCATGTATAATTTTGGACTTGGTAGAAATATAACCATTTAGTGACACATATTGTTTTCTGTTATACAAGTAATTTGTGAACCAGCTCAGGGCAATATCCTTAATCCCATATCTATTTAATTTGTCAATCAAAACACTATGATTGACAGTGTCAAATGCTTTGCTTAAGTCCAGGAAGATCCCAATGGCAAACCTTCTATTATCCATGGCAGATGAAATAATATTGGTTAGCTGGAGTAACGCATGCTCTGTTGAGTGTTTCTTGCGAAATCCATACTGGTGTTCATATAGAATGTTGTTCTCATTTAAGTGCTTGGATAATCTAGTGAAAACCAATTTCTCTAATATTTTAGATATACAAGGCAGGATGGAAATAGGTCGATAATTTCCAAAGTCGTCCGTCATACCTGTCTTGAAGATGGGAATGACTTTGGCGATTTTTAAATCATGGGGAATAACCCCAGAGTTGAGTGAGAGAGTGAGAATATGGGTTATAGGCTGGACTAAGTAATCAGCAGTTTCTTTAATCAAGATGCTCTTAATACCATCATGCCCCGGCGCAGAGTTTCTTAGTTCCATGATGGTATCAAGAACCTCTTGTGTGGTTGGAGGACTAAAGTTACTGAGAGAGGGATATTGCCCCCTAATCAAGTGACAAGGGTTCTCATTAATATGCAATATACTGGAAGCCAGGTCAGAATTAATATTAATGAAGAAATTGTTAAAGCCCTCTCTTTCCCATGCATCTCTGCAGGTACAGATACTGCTATTTTTTTCCTTTTCAACAGATGATTAATTAGGTTCCAGGTAGTTTTAATATCATTTGAAGCATGTAAGAATTTTTCTGCATAGTACTTTTTTTTAACTTTCCTTAGATCAGCTATAAACTTGTTTTTATATTTCTTATAGGTTTCTATGTTAAAGGGGGTGGGGTTACCAGTAACTGGTTCCTGATATCAGCCTTAATTAAACCTTAACTCAGCCACTTAATTCATGTGCCTTATTTGATTTCATATTCGATCCAGATTTAAAAAAAAAAAAGCTTCAACAAGTACGAGTACAAATGTTTATTTATTTTCAAACCCATTACACGCAGTACACATGCATTTTTAAGATTGAACCCATGAACCAGGACTCTTCACTTTTAAATACTGTCAGTCCATGAACCAGGACTCTGCACCTTTAGATACTAGTCTATGAACCAGGACTCTGCACATTTAGATACTAATCCATGAACCAGGACTCTGCACATTTAAATACTGTCAGTACATGAACCAGGACTTTGTACATTTTAATAGTAGTCCATGAACCGGGACTCTGCACCTTTATGAGCACCGTCAGTGCATGGACCAGGACCAGGAGCGGGGTCACAGTGGCGGAAGTAAAAAAAACAGCATCAACACACACAAATACCATTTCAAAATAAAAGCATACAATAAAACCAAGGTGAAAAGAAAAAAATGAATAAACATGCAAAACACAACTGGAATAATTAAAACACAGCAAACCAAAATCAACACAAACAATGATAAAACAAAACTCTGCTTGGACAGAGGGTCAGTGGCTGCTTGGATGGACGTCACGACTGTCAGCAAGGTGAATATGCCCAGGGATCATTGGAGCATTCAGCAATGAATCCAATCTGTTGAAAAAATCAAATCAAATCTTAGTAGTACTACTATCTTCTTTCCCACCTTCCCATTAACATTTTGTGCAAATAGTGTTACTAGTAAGCATTTTGGCTTCTACTAGTTCAACTAGTGAGCATTTCCCCCTTACTAGTAGTACTAGTATGGTCCAAAATATCCCAACTAGTGCTACTAGTGGTTGCTGTGGCTCTTACTAGTAGTACTAGTAGACAATTTGGGCCTTACTAGTAGTACTAGTGAGGTAAAAAAAAACACCTTACTAGTAGTACTAGTAGGCACATTGGACCTCACTAGTAGTACTACTGTGTGAAAAGACACATACTAGTATTACTAGTAGACATTTTGACCCTCACTAGTAGTACTAGTAAGGTCAAAAACATCTTACTAGTGCTACTAGTGGACATTTTGGCTCTTACTAGTACTACTAGTGGGCATTCTCGCTGTTACTAGTAGTACTAGTAAGGTAAAATATACCTTACTAGTACTACTAGTGGACGTCTTTGTACTTACTAGTAGTACTAGTGAGGTCAAAAATGCCTTACTAGTGCTACTATAGTGGAAATTTTGGTGCTACTAGTAGGGTCCAGGAGGCTACTAGTGCGTGACACATGCCTACTAGTAGGGCCTAGTAGTGTTACTAGTGCAGCACAGTAGTTTACTAGTAGGGTTTGATTGCACACTTCTCCGTTTTGTTTATGTATATCGATCAACTTCTCATCCGCCATCTTGCTAGTGACATATAGAGTTACGTTTATGCATAGGACATTCGTATTGGCTCCCGCAGCGGCTTTTACAGCCAATCGGAAAGCCTGATTTATGCTTGGCCGTGAGTTGCTGTGTTTTCCCAAACGGGAGACACAAGCGAGTTCAAATCAGAGAAAAGGACGGTCAAAAAGTTATTGTAGTGATAGAGAAAGTTAAATACATAAATGGCACAGAAGAAGTACACTATATACACACATATTTAGGGCAGGGAGAGGAAAGGACCATACCTGGCCAAAAAATACACCTATAGACACTACCCAAAAGAATATCCATATTTCATAGACAAAAGCAGCTCGAAGCTTCAAATAACTTCTAGCATAATCCAAACAAGTGTGTGCAACGTCCTATGTTGATCTTTTCTTTCGTTATAATGGTTTGCAGTGTTTTTTTTAATAAAATGTGTAAAAATTCAAGGTGCGTTTTTTATTTGTTTTAATTTATGGGCTAAAATCCCCTATTATAGTGTATAGAAGTATTTATTGAGTGATACACACAGTTAGCTGAGGTTGTGCTGATTCTGGGGATGTGTATAACTTGATGATACTGTAAAAAAAATGACAATTTTATTGGGCAATAGGCTACACAAAAGTATGACGAGACCGAAAGTTCTCTATGTGGGTCTCAGAGGGCTAGAAGGTAGGCATAGTGATGGAAGTCATAGTTAAAAAATGCAGTCTTTTATTTTAATTTTCTCAACTAAAAAAATGAACTGCACTGCGTCTCACGGTGCGTGCAGGTCAGACTCTCCTGAAATGGGAACAGCCAGCCGTAGCAGTAGGCTACAGGAGGACAGCGTCAGCGACGCTAAAAGCCACGAACAGTCAGCACCCACCTGGATGCTCCAGTCCATACCCCCGTCCGCGCGTCGCTCACAGACGAGCATGAGCGTAATTAAATTCAGCGTCTTGATCAAGCAGTCCGTCATGATTCAATCATCCAGCAGATGGCACCCCCACTACTACCACTGCCTGGCCAGCAAAACTTATTACACAAAAAAGAAGTTATTTAGGAACGAACTATATGACCAATGCAATATATTTTTTTATATGATTTTTTTTCCGTTCCCCGAACAGTGGGGTGGCCATTGGCCTCGTGGCCTAATAGGTTCCGGCGCCAGTGGTGACATGTCAGTAATAGGGCAACACATCCGGAGGAGAGCAGCTGCTTGGAGGGAGTTTGGTAAAGCAACGTATTCTCATGAATTTTCTTATGGAAACTTACGAAAAGTTATGTACAATTTTTTCGTGTATTATCCTACGAATTTTGAAATGACACCAGTGCGCATGCGCAATTTTTTCGTGTTTTATCCTACGAATATCAAAATGACGCCAGTGCGCATGCGCGATTCCCTGCAGTGAAAAATGGCTTCCATTCCTTTCACTCATAATGTAAAATGCAGCATAATGCAGCATTTTAAAGCTGTTTCGGCATTAAAGTATGTTTTGATGACATTCCTAGCGAAAAATATGCATTTTGTTCTCATATTTATCCTTCAGTGAATGTATATGATCTTTCGTTTGTTGGTTAGGGTTAGGGTAAAAGCTAAGGTTAAGGTTAGAATTGGAGGAGCCTGGTATTGACCCGGCAATCTTGCGGTCGCTGGCTAAGCCCCTCTACCTCCTGAGCTAAACCTCCCGAAGGTTATGGTCAGGTTTAGGCCTGATGGTCTCTAACTACCAGCATAAAGCGCATCGTTTACATGACTACGGCTCTGTGTAATACGTAGGAAATCATACGAAATGATCGTGCTTTACTTTTCGTACTTTTTAGTACGAAAGCTGAGTGAGAGCAGCCTGGGTGAAGCGGGATGCGTGGGGACAGTGGTGGGGAGTCAGGGATTAGAGGAGGTTAAAAGGAGAGGAAGACATAGGTGAGGAAGAGCAGACTAGCATGAGAGGAGCAACAAGAGGTGAAGGTCTTAGAAAAGAAAACAAAAGGTTGAGCAGTGTTGAAGAGAGGAGGATAGAGACGTTGCAAATTAAAATGAGAGATGGATTTTATAGTTAACTGTTGATAACCAAATCTGCTCCTGCTACAACACCAACAGAGAGGAGGTTGGAGAATAGGAAGTGAGAATCACAGATTTTAGAGCAGCAGGTGTTGGTGGCGAAGATGGACATGAACATGATGAAAAGTTAAGTATAGTGCATTTTATTGATGTTGCACAAAGTCTAAAAGGCTTAAAGGCTTTACTATCTGTGCACCCATAGCTTAATACAATGTTTTATAAAAATGTATTGTTCATGATAGTACTTTTGTCTCATCAGGTGTCTTAATGAGTTGTAGCATTTATTCACTGACAAACAACATATTGCGCTGCTACATCTACGGCTGTAATGTTACCACTGACTTCATACCTTCTATTGATTATTTATTTATTTATTTTTTGTCTGGAACAGCAAACTCATTTAGTTCTTATTTTCTCCACCACCTCTTCCTTTTCTGGCTCACAGCTATAAAGTCAGCTTAGAAGAAACACTGCTGTCCACACTGTGTACTGAGCCATGGCTTTGCAGGAGTGTGAAAATCGAGAAGAGCTTTAGTCAAAATGCCAGTCTACAGATCACTAAAAGCTTTCCACTCAGGGTTTCCCTGGGCTTTTAGAGAGGCTTAGGTGGTAACACTGCCAGTGGGGTGGGTTGTGCACAGGGAAAGGGTGCTTGAAACTCCGTAAGAGCAGAGAAACCTTTGAAGGAAATGGTTTAATAAGGAAAGAATAATGACACTTTCGTCAAAGATATCGTCAAAGATATTATATGGTACTATTTTTGTTTAAATATTCAAGCAAAATAATTTGCATGGCACAAAGTCACTGTAGCTTAAATACTTTATAATGTTGAACAATTTTAAATGTGATCAGTGCTCGAGTTGTGGCTTTGAAGGAATGTTGCAGGAGAAAACGGTAATGCAACAGGCCAGATACTAATGGAGCCTTGAATAGTTGCAGGGACCACATGGCGCAGGGGTTAGATTCAATATACAAGCTGGATCAGGATTGAACCCCATCTCTCCTTCCATTTTCACCTCCACCTTAATGGGACAGTGTAACTTTGCCGGAAAGTCAAAAAGCAAAACAGCAGAAATAAAATGTATATCAGAACAATAATGAACAGAACTAGATAGTAATTAGGGAAAAATATGTATCCAAGTTATTTTTAGAGAGATCACAAGTGTTGAGACAGTTAACATTACCTACGGTGTTATGGGTGAACCTTGCACAATGAAATATTTTTAGATCGGGCTTTTAAATAGGTTGGAAGGTGTCTTTGTCTATGTGTGTGTGTATACTTGTCTGTCATTCAATTGTCTTGACAATCATCCATCTGATTTCCTTAGTGGGTGTATTGCTCAGGACCCAAGGAAGTGCAGTGCGAGCGTTTTAATAGGGGACCCCTATTAACTGTTACACTGAGAATGCCATGCTAGGTACAGCTCACTCTATGTCGATGCTCTTGTGAACTTTTGCACCAAAATCAATTGTAAACTCCAGCATTGCTAGGGGATGTAACATCACCTTTTGAATGGGCACTTCTAGTGTAGAATGAACTAATAAACTGAGAGTATGTACTTCCAAATTGCAGAATTATCAACCGTGTGAACACATGAACTACAGTTAGTGATCCTTTATTATGAGGGGCCGTCAGGGACATAATTCAGAATTACCTCTCACACACACGTGAAATGCGCTCACACACACTACTGAAACACTCATACACACTACTGAAACACTCTCATACACACTACTGAAACGCTCTCTCACACACTACTGAAATGCTCTCACACACACTACTGAAACGCTCTCATACAAGTGAAATGATCTCATACACACTTGTTGGGAAGAAAATACTTAAAACTATATATACACTCAACAAAAATATAAACGCAACACTTTTGTTTTTGCTCCCATTTTTCATGAGATGGACTTAAAGATCTAAAATTCATTCCAGATACACAATATTACCATTTCTCTCAAACAGTGTTCACAAATCTGTCTAAATGTGTGATAGTGAGCACTTCTGCTTTGCTGAGATAATCCATCCCACCTCACATGTGTGCCACATCAAGATGCTGATCTGACATCATGATTAGTGCACAGGTGTGCCTTAGACTGTCCACAATCAGTTCTGGTCATTGCTGACGCCAGTACAGTGTGAAGTAACGCTGCTGCCTCGGTTAGGCTACATGCAGGCTGTTGGGCAGGCATGAGTGTTGCGAACAACATGGCTGACGATCAACGCGTGAATTGTTAATTTGCGCTGTTAATTGCACAATTTTGTTGAACCGAAGACCTTCCGGTTTTACTGAAACACCTCCGTTTTGATGGAAATGCCTTCCGTTTTAACTGAAATCCTCTCATAAACTATACTGAAATGCTCTCATATAACCAAGTAAAATCCTCTCACAAATTATAGTGAACTAGTGTGTACGAGAACATTTTATTAGTGTGTGTGTGAGAGCGTTTCACTTGTATGTATGAGAGCAATTCAGTAGTGTGTATGGGGACATTTTAGTAGTGTGTATGAGAGCATTTCAGTAGTGTGTATGAGATTGTTTCAATAGTGTGTATGAGAGTGTTTCAGTAGTGTGTGTGAGAGCATTTTAGTAGTGTGTATGAGAGCATTTCAGTAGTGTATGAGAGCGTGTCAATACCCACATAGCAAAACTGAAGTGAAAGTGGGTTATGTGGCCCATCACTGGGCCACATAACCCACTTTCATTTGGCCCACATACAGCAATGAATTACGGTCCTTTGGTGGCCCACAACCAGCATCCAAAACGTGGGCCACATAAGGCCCGTAACTCAGCCAAACTGTACAACCAGAACTGGCCCTATTCTGGGCCAAACCATTTTCAGATGTGGTTCCTGATATCAGCCTTAATTAAACCTTAACTCAGCCACTTAATTTATGTGCCATATTTGATTTCATATTCGATCCGGATTTTAAAAAAGTTTCAACAAGTACGAGTACAAATGTTTATTTATTTTCAAATCCATCACACGCAGTACACATGCACATTTTTTAACATTGAACCCATGAACCAGGACTTTGCACATTTAAATACTGTCAGTACATGAACCAGGACTCTGCACATTTCAATACTAGTCCATGAACCAGGACTCTGCACCTTTATGAGCACCGTCAGTGCATGAACCAGGACCAGGGTCACAGTGGCGGAAGTAAAAAACAGTATCAAAACACACAGACACGCACAGACACACAATTTCAAAATAAAAGCAAACAATAAAACCAAGGATATACCCAGGGATCATTGGAGCATTGGGCAATGAATCCAATCTGTTAAAAAATCTAATCAAATCTTAGTACTACTATCTGTTGTAACAAAATAGATCATCATTTAAATAGGGATTGATGCTTCTTACCCCTTTCTTGACTTTGTCAAGTTCCTGATGCCTTTCATCTCATCGTCGTCATCTTCCTCTCCAGGGAATAAAATGTTCTTGTGTCTAAAAACAATTGAATAATTTCATTAAAAATTGGACTACTTTCAAATGTTGTGCAGCACAGATTAAAAAACAACCATTGAAATGGCCTACCTTTTTCTTTTGAATTGGAGAGTCCCCTCCATCACTTCCAAGGTCAGTGTGATCGACAGCTTGAGGGAGTTAAAGCCAAGCTGAATTGTAGTCATCTGGAAAAAAGAAAGAAAAAACAGATATTTTAAGTAATACTGTACTGTGCAGACCTCAAACAGTTAAACATCAACATAGTACTGTGTAAACACAATTTGCTTGAAAATTATTTATATAAATACTTCATTGAAACAGGCAATGCAACACACTACAGCAACCTTGTGAAAGTTTTCACATTGAAATAAATCAGTGTAAATCTAGGATCATGCAGCTAAAATCACACAGTTCATCCATTCAATAAGTTTATATGGCCTGAGCTTTCAAAGACTGCATACCAACTGCATTATCACTAAAATTATATGCACAGTAAACAGGCATGCAAAGACGGCATCTGTACAGCAGGTTAAAACCACGTCCAACCTGCCTTTCCCATATTTCGACCGTTGCTGCACAGAAAGATTTGATGCTCCACTCTTATGTTTGTTTAATAATGCGCGGGACAACCGGACATAAGACCGTTCAGTCTCACAATGTGTGAAACCAGACACAGCAAGTGGCACAAGTGACAAATTTAAGATAATATACCATGCATTTGAATATTCGTATAACTGCAAGTCTTCGACTAAATCCAATGATGTAGGAGTTAAGGCAATTTGTCATTACCAGGCCAGCAGAAAAAAGCCAACGGTCATGCTAGCAGAAGCTAGTGGCAGTACTAGTCGTAAAGTTAGTAACGTTACAAGCCAGAAAAAAACACGACAGACCCCTGCTAGCGCCCACGACAACATGACTGATGTTTCAGGTTCGTCTACATCACTTATTCAAAATGCATAAGCATGTTTAACAGCTAAACAGTGCAGTCCATGCTTTCCTGAGCCGGATTTAGGCTACCGCTAATCGTTAGCCACATAGCTAGACGTTAGCGCCTTGATAACATTCAAGCTAGACGTTAGCGCCTTCGATAACATTCAAGCTAGACTCAGAAATTGTCTTTGTATGCCAACTACCAACGGACTGTCTCAAAAACAAACGTTATCGGAAACATAAAATAGATGCATATCACTCACCACGTCTTTGTTGGATGCCTCACCGGCGTGCGTGGGCGCAGTCAACAATGCTGGCAGGCGTGGACTCACTCGACAGTCAGAGATGGGATTGTGTTTCCGGTGACGTCAACTGGGCCATTACGTTGGTGTACGTATATGAATTTGAAAAAATCTCTCGCGCTCTCTCTCTCTTTTTGGTAAAATACGCTAAGTGGCATATTTCCCTCTGACTCTCTCTCGTACGTCCAGATTTTATTTTTTTTTCTAGTCTAGCGGAAGGGGCGGGGCTTCGCCACTCTATAGTTAGTGTGTTATGTAGTGTTTGGTGTAATGGTTTTTTTGTTTTGTTTAGTGAGTCAAACAATGAGGAGACTGCTGAATGTGGAGCAGCTCTTCATTAACAAAAATGTTTTGTGGTTTTCACAGTAAAAAAAAGTCAAAATTTTTCCTAATCTGTTTTTATGTTTTTTTTTTGTGATTTTAGGTCCATTGTGTTAAAATTAGGGCTGTCAAAGTTAACGCGTTAACGCAACATCCTCTTAACGCCGTTAATTTTTTTAACGCGCGATTAACGCTCGGTATTTAAAAAAAAAAAAAACGCGCATTGTATGATTTATGGCCGTCGGTGGCACCTGTAGTCTTGATCCAGAGGGAAGGTGCGCGTCCACAGGCAGCGGTGTTTCCCCGCGTCCCATTCATTGTCTATGTGAAAAGCCGTGCAATGCATTCTGGTAGTGTCGCGGCGAATGTCGAGAGTTGGCCGCTCCTCATTTGCCTAAAGTATAAGTCGAATCTACTTTATGCTAATCAGAGGCGCCGGGCTCGACTCGTCGCCTCGGGAACGCTCGCGAACGCTCGCAAAAAGTTGTTGTTTAAAGGAGAGCGCCTGTCAATCATCCTCTAGTGGCAGCCCACCAAGCGTGCAATACTGGGAAGCGGCGCGTCCACACGCGTTTAAAATCGATTTGTGAACGGCAAATTCACCTTCAAAAGACTGCCGGATGGTTCAGTCGATAAGACCAAAGTCATCTGCGCGTACTGTGGGTATGAAATGAGCTACCATAGAAGCACGTCCAGTCTGAGATATCACTTGCAAGCCAATGCACTTATATCCTAACTGTACTTATCTCCTGTTACACTATCTCCTGTGACATGTTCACTTTAATTGTTTGTGATATATTCTTATAACCCTGTTTTGATCCCATGTTTTGGTAAGGGGATATTTGAAGTGTTAAATAAACATTTTCATAAATCAAGTATATTTGCCCTTATGTTGTTAAAAGTATTAAGAATATGAAAAAAATACATTAAGGTACATTTAGAAGAAGAAAAAAAAATGTGCCAAAAAATGCGATAAATTTGCGATTAATCGCGAGTTAACTATGGACAAAATGCGATTAATCGCGATTAAAAAAATCAATCTTTTGACAGCCCTAGTTAAAATGAAAAAAATAAGTCACACATATGAGGTGTGCTGAAAATAATGACACCAAAGGTAGGGCAAAGTAGATCGTTTTGAAGGTTAAATATAATGGCAAAATCAAAAATGGTAAAAAACGTCCAATTATACTCCAGACCCCAGAAGGTTAAACAACAACTTACTCAAAAATATCTAAAACTTCATTTTAAGGGTGGGTAAGTCCACCCTTACATTATGTGGCCCGGAGTTCTGATTTGATATGTGGGCCGAATACTACACTCAACAACTGGCCCACATCTTGTCTGCCAGAGTCATGTTCGGTTCACATGTCTTATGCCAGTGCCGACTGAATGCCACCTCTGCCAGCTTCATGCCAAATCTGGGCCAAATGTAACTGTTATGTGGGTAGTGTGTATGAGAGTGTTTCAGTAGTGTGTGTGAGAGCGTTTCACTTGTATGTATGAGAGCGTTTCAGTAGTGTGTATGAGAGCGTTTCAGTAGTGTGTGTGAGAGCGTTTCACTTGTATGTATGAGAGCATTTCAGTTGTGTGTATGAGAGCGTTTCAGTAGTGTGTGTGAGAGCATTTCACTTGTATGTATGAGAGCATTTCAGTTGTGTGTATGAGAGTGTTTCAGTAGTGTGTATGAGAGCTTTTCAGTAGTGTGTATGAGAGCGTTTCAGTAGTGTGTGTGAGAGTGTTTCAGTAGTCTGTGTGAGCAAATACTTTTTCAGTTGTTAAACACTGCTGCCTCGGTTAGGCTATGTGCAGGCTGTTGGGCAGGCATTAGTGTTGCGAACAACGTGGCTGACAATCAACACGTGAATCGCTCTGTTAATTGCGCAATTTTGTTGAACCAAAGACCTTCCGGTTTTACTGAAACACCTTCCGTTTTCACGGAAATGCCTTCCGTTTTAACTGAAATCCTCTCACACACTATACTGAAATGGTCTCATATAACCAAGTAAAATCCTCTCACAAATTATAGTGAACTAGTGTGTACGAGAGCATTTTAGTAGTGTGTGTGTGTGAGAGCGTTTCACTTGTATGTATGAGAGCAATTCAGTAGTGTGTATGAGACATTTTAGTAGTGTATAAGAGCATTTCAGTAGTGTGTATGAGAGCATTTCAATAGTGTGTATGAGAGTGATTCAGTAGTATGTGTGAGAGCATTTCAGTAGTGTGTATGAGAGCATTTCAATAGTGTGTATGAGAGTGATTCAGTAGTATGTGTGAGAGCATTTTAGTAGTGTGTATGAGAGCGTGTCAATAGTGTGTATGAGAGTGTTTCAGTAGTGTGTGTGAGAGCGTTTCACTTGTATGTATGAGAGCGTTTCAGTAGTGTGTATGAGAGCATTTCAGTTGTGTGAATGAGGGCATTTCAGTTGTGTGTATGAGAGCATTTCAGTAGTGTGTATGAGAGCGTTTCAGTAGTGTGTGTGAGTGTTTCACTAGTATGTATGAGAGCATTTCAGTCGTGTGTATGAGAGCGTTTCAGTAGTCTGTGTGAGCAAATACTTTTTCAGTTGTTAAATGCTGCTGCCTCGGTTAGGCTACGTGCAGGCTGTTGGGCAGGCATTAGTGTTGCGAACAACATGGCTGACGATCAACACGTGAATCGCTCTGTTAATTGCGCAATTTTGTTGAACCGAAGACCTTCCGGTTTTACTGAAACACCTTCCGTTTTGATGGAAATGCCTTCCGTTTTAACTGAAATCCTCTCACACACTATACTGAAATGCTCTCATATAACCAAGTAAAATCCTCTCACAAATTATAGTGAACTAGTGTGTACGAGAGCATTTTAGTAGTGTGTGTGTGAGAGCTTTTCACTTGTATGTATGAGAGCAATTCAGTAGTCTGTATGAGAACATTTTAGTAGTGTGTACGAGAGCATTTCAGTAGTGTGTATGAGAGTGTTTCAGTAGTGTGTGTGAGAGTGTTTCACTTCTATGTATGAGAGCATTTCAGTTGTGTGTATGAGAGCGTTTCAGTAGTGTGTGACCAAATACTTTTTCAGTTGTTTATGTGATTGTGTTTCAATAGTGTATATGAGAGCATTCCACATGTGTGTGAGAGGTAATTCTCAATTATGTCCCTGACGGCCCCTCATACTTTATTGTGGGCTCTATTGTAGCTTTGCATATATCTGAAAATGCATGCAGTGATGTTACTGTAAAGTTAAATGCCCTCACAAAATACATAAACCTGTATGAAGGGAACAGGATAGGTATAATATTTTTTTAGTGGACATAGTCCAAATGAGACTAGTTATCAGCATTAAAGCATTATTTTGTTCCTTTTCCTTTTCCCTTCCTCTGTTCTCAAAGAACTCTGAAGTTACTCTGGCTAAAAGAGACAAAGAGAGGTAGGGGAAGGAGGAGGTAAAAATACAGATGGACGATGGGAAACGGAGGCAAAGTGTTTGTGAAAGCTAACAAAGGGGAGTTGGCTGTGTTTCAAAAGGGCACGTGGCGGCTAAGGAGGATGAAGTGCTTCAGGATTCATTTACATCAGGCCTGACAACCGCCTCACATCTCCCCAAGAGCCACGCGGCTCCAGCTTAGAGATTTCTAAAGAAGACCCTTCTTCTATCCCCCTCTCTTACACCCGCTCTGTGACTTTTCTTTTTCTCCCTCCTGTCTCTTTTTTTCTCTTTCCTTTTTTTTCGCTCTTATTCTCTCCTGCGCTCTCTCTTCTGCTCTCATGCGCTTGCTAGTCTTCAATCAGCCATCATGAAAGTGTCTGTCTGGGCGTCTTAACTATCCTCTGAGAGGCAGACACTTGTCTGGGCCTGCCTTCATCCCCTAAAGGCGTTTTTTTTACTTGGACTTATTTCCCTCCTCACACCTCTCAACTTCCCTAAAGAGCTGACAACAAGTGAGAGCGACAGGGCAAGATAAACATGAGGGAAAGAGACAGGAAGGGAGATGAGAGGGGGGAAGTCGTTGGCTGAGAGGGGAGAGAAAGCAAAGAGGGTTATGAAAAATAGGGAGACAGGGGGGAGAGCCCAAAACGGAGAAAAAAGGTGACGGAACCAAGTGACCTCATGAGAAAGGACAAAGCAAGGAGGACTAGAGCAGAAGAGAGACAAGAAAGATGAAGGAGGAGAGATGAACTCCAGTAAGACAGGGAGTCACGTTTATCAGTGGTCCCACAGTGTGTTTCCCAAACACAGGATTTGGAGATGGATTAAAGGGAGAGAGTAGGACCGTTCACATTAAGGTTTTTTTTTTTTTTTTTTTTTAGGGGGGGCTCTAATGAAACTTTCTTTTTTCCTGGGTTTGATGTGAAAGGGAACTGGTCTTGCTTTGACGATGTTGTCTGCCGTACAGTTTTTAATATTCATGCAGCAGATCGGGAAAGGAGAGAGTGAAGGAGTGGAGAGGAGATTTTTGGTCAAACAGAAAGCTAATTTGCGGCTGAGGCAGTCTAGCCCGAGGCTCTTTCTGCTACTGGGGAAATGAGCTGGAAGATTAGCTGTATGTATAATTCACACACACATGGTCACACTTACACACATGCATAGATATGCAAAAACACACCAATGGTGCGTGCATACACTTTTGTAGATAGATGCACATATGCACACACAGCTGCTCTCTCTGAGAGGGTGTGTGTTACAGTACTAAGCTGCTGTCAGGCCTTTAACGCTGCATCTGCCCCTCAGGCCGCCCCTTACATGTACGTAGGTTCTGGTGCTTGGAGACTGTTATTGGTATCCAATGATGCTTTATGTAGATGCTGATCATTAATTGTCCGTCTTTGTGGTTTTTCTTCTCCCAAAACCTAATACAGTATGCATAGATCTTCATGGTACTCTGAAAATGGAAGTGATGTGCGACATATTGTTACATATTACAATTTGATGACACTTTTTGGATTTGCTTTTCTTTGCATTAAGCTGAAAATACACACAGTAAAACTGGTCCGCACAAACTTATGTCTTCCTCTAACTGATTTTCAGGTCCATGACAGACGTGCCAGTCTATTCCTGGATGGGCTTGAGGAGGATGGGACACCATTTGATACACAATCTCTAACCGATAGGCTCTCCGATATCAGCGAGGATGGCGCTATGTGGGTGGGACTCAGCTCCAATGGTAAAGATGGCTATTTCGTTTGTTCTTGTTTTATATTTTTTACATGTTATATTGTTTTAGAGATGCATTTGATCCAGATTTTCCAGATGCTCAATGCTCAGATTCCTCAATGGAACAGCATTAAATGTCTCCCAAATATAGAAAACACGTTATGTTTTGTTGAGTTATGCCAAGTTACTGACAGATTAGGAATCATCCTCAGTTATTGGTGTTTAAAACTGTAGAACAAAGTCAAATAGTAAAAGAGGAAATTTGTTTTTCAGACTTGAAATTAGTCCCATCTACAGCCCTCCTTAAGAGGGTCCACTGTCTTTGGTTTCCTCCAAGTGGAGAAAAATGACCTCTTAGTTTATCTTGTCTGTATATCTAAATATGGTGTCAATGACTACTCCACTTTTATCCTCCTTCCAAGCTTTATCCCCCTTCAACTACACATCTGTGATTGATTGGTGGTGCCCGTCTCACAGTCAATAGGAGAGAAATTGAGAGAAAAATTATATCCGTTCATCTCCAGAGTGATAAACGAGTGTTTTTCTTCTCGTTTATCAGGCATTGATCCCTAGTTCACGGCAGGTAGCATCTGATCAGCTAAAGATCACATCAGTGGTTGTGATCAATGCAAGTGATTGTCTTGGTGTGTGTGTGTGTGTGTGTGTGTGTGTGTGTGGTTGTTAAACCTGGGGGCTGTGTCTGGAATTCTGATCAGTGTATGGATTATGCGAATGGTGATCAAATGTATTGATTAACAACTATGTCTGTTTTTCGTAGGGGACCCTGTTAACTGAAAACTGTGTCTGATAACTACAGTGAGAAGTTGTCAAGAAGTGTAGCTTTAAATGTCATCCACATTTTAATGTGGCTAATAACGATAGCATGATTGGTTGTATCTAAAGTGCTAATAACAAATCATTAGCATCTTCAAATCATGCTTGAGTTCAGATGGTCACAAATGTGTGACAGTATGGGACCTTAAAGTTAAAAAGATTTGTATCAAATTGTTGATACTATTTTGGTCTGTATTTTTTCAACAATAGCCATTCATTGTATTTACATTCTGTAATTAACTGTTACTCATGGCATGATGTACAAAGGTCAATAAAAGGCTGAGTTGGTTCGGTTGCACTGTAAACAGATGGACCAGATGCTCCATATGTCTTTGTACTGTAAAGTGCTTTGGGTGGAAGCTCTTTATACATTCAGTTAATTTACAATTTCTGACAAACTAGCAGTTTGCTGTTGCTTGCTGTTGCCACCAGTAACCACAAGTATCACCAGTGAAGAATGGAGTGGAAAAATGTCCTAGTTGCCTGTATTAACTGTTATTGGTTCCACAGAAGAGGAAACTGACAGTGATGGATGGCAGAAACTGAAAGAGAGACAGAGAGAGAAGACAGAGACCTACACAGAGGAGAGAATTAAGGCTTATACCTTGCATCATCCCAGTAACAATAGGGAAAGTGCTTTTCAGAGGAAGGCATAATCCCATTTCCACACGCTAAAGAAATCCTGAGCCAAAGCCTAAGGCTGCACAACCACACACTGTTCGTACACACTTACATCCCATAACACTCTCTCTCTGTTTTACACACACATATACCACTCCATCACACACACACACGCTCACACTGTAGTTGGGCCAAACATGGCAAAGCCTCTCTCAAATGCAAATACACACACACACACACACAGACGGATGCACACACTCACACACACACAGACACACACACACACACACTCATATTCTCCCTTTCTCTAAAGTAAAGATGCTTTTTTGGAATAGACACAGTAAAGCCTCTATCTCACACGCACACACACACACACACACACACACACACACACACACAAACTCACTTTTGAAAACAAAGCTAGACATGGCAGGGGTTCTGTCGATGCTCAGAGACGTTATCCGTCTTCTAAGAGTTGTTGTCAAACTAGAAAGAAGTTTGTTGGACACTAAAAGACATTGGCTCTCTTTGGACCAGCATCATCGTCTGTGTGGGTCTCTTATGTTCTGTCCAACATTGTCACATATGTATGGTTTTGTGTGGAGATGAGTTGGGGGCTTGCTTGTGTTCATTTGTGTTTTATGGTGTTTCTTGTGTGCTGTCCAGTATCCACATGTGTGTCTGGACATTGTTCCCATGTTTGTGATATTCCAATGTATTAACAGGTCATTTCTTTTTAGCATAAGCCAGACCGATTTAGTTATCTTCTCCTGTTTTCCTGTAAAAATATATGTTATCATGTGTTAGACCAACTTATACATATTTAGTAGATGTATGTATGATCAGGAAACCCCGATGGAGTGGCACAACAAAGGCTGCGTTACCTCACCCGGATTCGGGAGACCTGGGCCCCCTCCGGCAAGCCGGCTCATGGGGCATGCACCGATCCAGTTTTTTCAGATCTAATCCGATACCGATACCTGGGCTGAGCGTATCGGCCGATACCGATCCGATACTACTGTTGAATGAATGAACCGTATACCTTGGGGCATCAGGCTTGACATAAACATTTAGCCTTGTTAAAAAAGGTAACAAATTAACACAGATATACTATAAATGTACTTAATATTATTTATTAACAAATAAAATGTACAATAGCAGCAAAAATACACTTCCATGTAAAGTGCACTGCAAACAGATATTTTAAAATGTAATATAAAACATAGCAGCTGCCTGAAACCAACAAACAATGGCTTAATTAACTTGTTCAAAAATACAAAATAAACAGAAGTAACGTGAACATTTAGAGCAAACAGATATTCAAAATCTAATCTAATATAAAATATAGCAGCTGAACCCATCAAACAAGTTTTTCGCCTGGAGAATGGCGCTGTCAGGTGAATAACTCGGTCTAACCAGTGCACAGTTAAACTTAAAACTGTCATGGGGCACACATCGGCTCAAGATGTTCAAGTAGGCGGCGGAATCCTTCGTTTTCAACAACGGAGAGGGGCTGTGAATCCAAAACAATAAACTCCCTCACCTTCTCTGTAATATTGGTTGCTTTCACGCTGCCGGCTGGCAGTTTCTCCCGTCTTTGCAGTGCATCCACCAAAGTTAGCTGCTTCGTTGCACTCTCTGCCGGCTTCGCTCGGAGCTCCGCATGCTCTTTAGTACATTTGGAGGTGCTTATTTAAGTTTGCGGTGTTGAATTAACCAACTTTATCGGATCGGCCTCATTCATCAGATATCCGATCCAGCTAATTAGTCAATATCGGAGCCGATATCAGATCCGGGTATCGGATCGGTGCATCTCTAGGCGCGGGCCCTGAAAAAGTACCATGACCCACCGCCCTGTGGACCCACACACCAGCAGGGATGGGCATCGGGGTTGGGTGCAATGTAAACTGGGCGGCAGCCAAGGGCGGGCACTTTGGATGTGGAGATTTCCTTCTTTGCTTTGTTTTATATGATAATAAACTACATACAAGCATACAAGACATCATTTGGGGGTCTGGAAACTTGTGATGGGCATTTATCTTTTAATGTTCTGATATTTATTGACTAAATAATTAATCAACAGTGTATTTGGCAGATTAAACAATAATGAAAGTGATAGTTATTTGCGGTGAAATCCTTCTACATACCTACTTGCCCAAAGTTTGCAAAGCTGCTTTTAAAATGTCCAGAACAGACATAGGTTTAGGATAAACGACCATCTACGGACAAGACAAGATAGTTCAGTTCCAAACAGTGGAATAGAGGAAACACATTTTGTGTTTGGTTTTACTTGGTTATCCCAAGACAGACCTGTTTTGGCCCTGACCTCAAACCAAGCGAATCAATTTGTCCTTCTGCTGTCTAGTGGAAGCAAATGTAGACTGTGGCCAATCCTGTTTGGCTTTGTATCATGAACTTGGCCATTATAAGCAGCTGTGGTCAGCCTCACTTAGCTGCTATCAAGAAACTGATAAGATAATCTACTAAAGACCTCAAAATCCTCTCACTCACTGCCTTCAGTACAAACTCATTAATACCTTCTTTATGCTCTTTTCTCCTCTCTATTAATCTCTCAAGGGTCTAATCAGTTCATCGGGCGGATGCAGGACTTTAGATTTTATCCTGCCACTCTGACCAACAGGTGAGTTGGATAGAGTAAGGCAGCGAGACAGGTAATGAACAACCATGGGTAAAGAGAGAGATGAATCAAAGAAGGACCAGTTGAAATGAGTATTGTGAAGGAAAATGTTAAAACTGAAGGAAGGGAACCATGATTGACACAGGAAAACGAGGGAGAATGGAAGCCATAGTTGTATTAACTAAAGGGAAGAAGTGATAGAAATTAGGAGAAAGACAGAAGTACTTTATAGATTGAAGCAACAGGGGAAGAAGAGCTGTATGGAGCGACAGGGAAAGATGGTAAGAGGAAATAAGGGGAAAGCTAATCGTTGCATCTGAAGATCCATACTGCTTCCAGAGGATTTTCCTGAGAATTCAATACGAGGCAATTAGTGTTTTGCTTACCAGTGATGCACTGAACCCAGTGAGGACTTGGAGCTTACAAGTTTCTCTCATCAAGATTGGAGTGAAACAAAATGAATGATTGAGTTTTCACATTATGCCTTTTGATTTTTCACTTTGCACTAAATGTTCAGTCAAAGGCCTGTCAAAAGGTCCCTTAAGAAGGATCTGTCCTTTTTGTTTATCCTCACGACCACTGCGAGCTTTAAACTGTATTTAGAGTCCATAGACCATATTTTGGAAATCTTTGTGGGTTCTTTTTCTTATATTACTTTAAATGTTTGATTTTTTTTTTTTTTAACAGCAGTGTAGGCTACGACGGCGTATGCTAACGGTCATAGAGGAAGTAATCACGTAGCTTGACCCGGATGTTTGCCGTTGCTATGACAACAAGTGAAAGCTACCGCTAGCTTAGCCAAACCACCCGATCAACAAACACACATACCGTAAGATGACAATTTGGCCCATATAAAATTAACCAACAATAACCATCAACAGCCATTACCTTAAGGGCCTTAGCAAAGCGTCACACGTTGGGATGAATTAATTAGAAAGATAAAAGCGACATTCGGAAGCGAAGTTAGCTAGCATAAATGCAGGTTGTTAGCATCGTAATAAACTAGCAAATTTGCCACTTTAAAACTCGCAAATTTGCTAGTTTTAAAGTCGCAAATTTACCACTTTAAAACTAGCAAATTTGTGACTTTTAATCTCAGAATATTGCCCACCTCTCTCGGCTCCGTTTTTTTTTTTTTTTTTTTTCGACAGTGGCCCTAATACGCCGTCGGAGTAGGCTGGGTCAAATAAAATAAAAAATAAAAAAAACGCTAAATCATGAAGAAATGTTTATATTTATGCTATATCATTAGCAGCCTGTATCCCAGGTTACTGTGCATATGATTATATTTTGCGACAGTGTAGTTTTACAGTTGGTTAAAGTGTGCTGTTTCTTGTTTTAATAGGGAGATAGTGGAGGTGTACTCTGGGGTCCTGCCCAAGCTTCATTCCCAGTCAGAGTGCCGCTGTCCTCCCAGTCACCTCAGAGTTCACCCTTTAGTTGAGAGGTACAGTATCACAACTTTTTATGTTTAAATGAAAGTGAACTGTATATTCAACATTTTAATAGCGTTAATATTTGTATGTCAATGAGCCTTTTGTTATGTCAGTCTCTCTAAAGCTTCAACCTTTAGTGTTCAGACATGGCAAAAAAAAAAAAATGATATACAGTTAAGATACCTTTATAATTCAAGTTTCACTGTTACCAGATACTGCATTCCCAATGGTGTTGAGGATACCACCAATGACAGAGTCTTAAGACTCAACCTTAATGCCCATCCACTAAGCTATATCAATGATCAGGACATGGGCACCACATGGCTTTCTAAGATCATGACTAAACAGGAAATGGATGAAGGAGTCACTATTACCGTGGATTTGGTGAATGGACAATACCAGGTAATACATCAAAACATACCCACATGCAACCAAGCACAAACATACATATTATTCCACAAATGATGGACAGACATAGATGGGCAATGTAAGTGACAAAGACAATATATTAGTATATAAGTATATATAGTATATATAGCGTTTAAAGGGACAGTTAACCCCCCAAAACGTTCCTCTTACTTCTAGTGCTATTTATCAGTTTGGATCTTTTTGGTGTGAGTTGCCTAGTTTTGGAGGTATCGGCCATCTACCTTGAATATAACGGGACGGTATGGTTCTTTGCTTGTGGTGCTCAAAGGGACAGTCGGCTAAATTCCACTGTGGAGTGTACAGTTGAAATGCTACAATACAAATGCTGTACAGTATCTATCTGCCTGCACCTGTATGTACAGTGGACAGTAGTTTCATCCTCTCCTAAGCACTGCAGTGAGAGGCAGACGGGGGTTGCAGAGGGAGAGAGATATTGCTGGATTTTGGCGTCGTCGACACTGGAGTTGTCAAAAGACTAGTCCCTCTTCTCTCTGAAGTGTGTATGTGAGTGTGGCAGGATTTTGGGAGCTGTCCTGACACGGTAGCTCAACTCAAGTCCCCAGATAAAAGACACTTTCTGAAGTTCAGTGTGTGTATTTGTGTGTGTGTGTGTGTGTGTGGGGGGGGGTTGCACAGTGGTGGTAGCTTAATGCGCTCCCTGCTGTGTAACCCAGTGTCCCAGCCCACACTGTAGTGGGGCAGATAACACTTAACACACATACCCACACAGACACGCACATGGTTGATGTGGTGTGGGAAACTACTTGTGTGTCTGCACTTGTGTAATTGTGTGCCTATGCATTGTGTGAGGGCTGTCTGTTTTCAACTAAAACCCTTAATTATAATTTTAGCTGATAAATGAACTGATGACATATGAGCAAAATTTCATTTTTCCCCTTTAATTTTTTAAGGATTAGATATGTATCATTGCATTTTTGTCCATATCATTATGTATTAGAACTATGTCTTAAAATAATGTAGTGCAAAAAAAAGTCTCTAAATGTGTGACACTGTGCCAAAAAAAAATGTACACCATTGTAGGAATTATGACATGCCTGTCTTGGGTTATAGAACATTGTACAGGTGTACCTGTATAGCAAATCTGGTTATATTCATGCTGACTTGTACGAATCCTCTCCTCCCAGATATTTTACATTATAGTACAGTTTGGCGGTCTCTTGCCTGAGTCAATACTGATCCAAAGACGGAGGCTTGACCTCACAGAGGTTGAGAGTGGCACCCCAACAAACCAGCCCTGGTTGGACTGGCAATATATGGCAAGGAACTGCAGTGTGTTTGAAATGCTGAACAACGGGCCTTTACTGAGACCAGACTCAGTCAACTGCCTGCAGCTGCCCAGGTAGGAACCATGTGAACGACTGAGAGGGTGTGGAATTTAGTCAGTATTTATGACCTTACTGTAAATTAACATTGTATACTGTGCATATTTTACAGGTTACACAATTTGAGAAAAATATTTTTTTAAGTTTCTTCAATACCGATATGCTAAAGCACTCATGCACTCACTGAATTGAGATGATTAAAATGTTGTGATTTTTATTCTTTCGACACATGTTTAGTGACTTGCAAGATACTCAGAACTGTTGTGAAATGTGAAATAAATTGTAATTATTTGCTGTGTCATCAGTCACATGAAGATAAAGACATCTCTGGCCATGGATGTATCATCCCATTTGAAACTGCCTTGGATCATCTGAATAAAATTAACATGAAAATAACTTCTCAAACGTTCTGTTATTCTGCTTTGGGCATCCTCCCCACAGCAGAACCACATGTTCTCGCCGTATGCTGTTGGATGGTCATGGCCTCGTTAAGGCAGAGGAGATTACACAGAAATTACTGGCATGACTAAATAAAGAAGTATATGAACACACACAGACACGAATAAACGCACATTTATGCACTCATGCATTTGTGTGTGTTAGTGCATACTAACATGTACAAAAGAAAAAATAAATCAAGGGAAATTAGACATCTACCCATTACACACACATACAGTTAACGCCAGCACACACACACACACACACACAACCACACACACACACACTGGCACTCTCACATTGATGAGATTTATAAAGCTAACCACCTACAGTGCTGCCTTGGTACATGACCGGTAACAGGCTCTAGATTGGCACTTGATGGAGAACTGGCCTTGGAACATAGTCTTAACACACACACACACACACACACACACACATACACCCTAAATCTTGGCATAGCAAGGCCTTGGTTGGCACTAGATAGAACAGGTATGAATAGATCACAGATTATGTAGTCATTGCTTATTTTTCACTTGACTGACAAATTATATCACATACTGTATTAGTTAAATTGGCATGAGAGCAATTGCACCTCACATTGGCAACACAGTAACACACACTGTGACATCGGTGGTTGATAATTATATCAAAAAGAGCACTGTCTTTGATCTTTGAGCAAGATTTATGTTTTTTTATCTCGCAAGATTTATTTAATCCCGCAAAGAGACATCGCCTCCTCTGAGGCCACTCAAGTGTCTGGCAAGATAAATTCAAGCACGCCTCAGTCATGTCAGGTGTTTTCATATTAGTTACAGTCCCACTCCAGGAGTGCTGTTAGTGATCCATTTGCATCTTGTCTACATGTATAGATAAACAACTAAACAGGTATTTTTTTATGAGACAAACTGCTTCATAGAGTACACTGATAGTGTGTACTCTATGCTTATTTTATGCCCAAATGTCCAGACCAACATAAACACGGACAAATACATACACAATGTAAAGTGGCATGAATAAGCATTGCCTGAAGACAAATTATCGCCTGAAGACAGAAAGAAGGATGTTGTTGCCTCTAAGTAAAGCAGAAACCTTTAGAGGTCAATATAATAGTTTTTGGATCCGCTATGGTGGTTTTATTCTTGTATTCTTTGCTGTACATTATTTCCCCAACTTATACTCCACTCAAAATTCGAAGTTCTGCTAACAGTATATCAGTTCATATTCACTTTTTACATAAATATATATCGTGAGTGACTTTTTTTTAATTAAAAGTTGTGACTAAGTTGTGACATATACACGGACTAAATTGGTTAAATGTGTGTTTTGTTTCCTGTGTTCCAGCTACGTGCCCTTCTCAGGAGGAGACATCACATTCAGCCTACTGACCCCGGGGCCAAACCTGAGGCCGGGCTACAATGACTTCTACAACACTCCTGCCCTGCAGAAAATGGCACATGCCACCCAGGTCAGGGTACACCTTAGTGGACAATCCCATACTGCAGCAGCCGGTGTGAACCACCGACACAGATACTATGCCCTCAATGAGATCACCATCAGTGGCAGGTGAGGAGTTGCACATATTTATCCAGAGATCTCAATATAAGTACCTCATCTATTTCTGAAAGTGATTGATAGTGTTTGAATAGCAGTCATGACAGATTTGGTTTGATCTGGAAATGATTGTCTTGAAGAATTTGGATTTCATACTAGGTCGTGCAAATTTGAAACGTCTTAATAGGCAGACCTGGTTTTATTTAATAATTATAGTCTGATAATGTGGCATAACAATACATTTAAATGTCTTCATGTAAATACATTTAAATGTATTTTTTGCCACATTATCTGTTTATACATTTAACTGGCTTTACATATTTCTATGTTTGTTTGAAATTTCACTAACTAAAGTAGTGGTACCCCCATATTGTATTAGTTAATGGTCACTTCTAGGGGGTGACAAATGTCCATTTGAAGATTTTTCATCTAGAAAATATTTCGACACAGACTGTTGAGTATCAGCAGAGCTTTTTGAGAGTAATTGTGAACACATCTCTTCATTAGACTGAGAGAGTGACTGTTTTTTATGGCTGTGGTAATTATAGGATTATGCAGGAGGCAATCATCTCTAACTCTTTCTTTCCCTCCTCCTCCCTCTAAGCTGTTTTAATTAGTAGCTTGTTACAGTGAAGTAGGAGAAACAGAGATTTAGAGCTGCTGAAATCTCATCTGTGCATTCTTCATCCCTCCTCTTCTCCCCCTCTCTTCTATTCTTCTCCCATCTCTCCATCTCTTCATTCTTTCCAAAGCCTGTAAACAGGCGTCTAGTGGCGGAGGAGAGCACACTCATAACCTGACTATGTGTGTCTTTGTCTGCACTCATGAGCGTCATTTGTCCGATGTGTTAGAACAAAGTCCCTCTTTCATTACATTACTGCATGATATTTTGGCATAGCAATTTCATTCATGAAACAATTTTTCATACAAGTGGTTGGGTTATAAAAATAACTTGTTATTTTCAATACAAATTAACGATAATGATATTGGTGGTCTTAAAAAAAAATCTGTTTTCTTTACACATACATGCTGATACTAATATATCTACAAGATGCTAATATCGGCCTACCCAGTTTATTGATCTAGCGCTTGTATTTTTTCATCAGTTATTTACTCGGACTGGGAATACAGGGTCCCTCTATTATTGCATTAATCTTTGTAAAAAAGCAATTCAGAAATTTTAAATTGTGCTAAGAGTTGAAGTCCATCACATATAAGAACTAGTGCACCTCTCTTTTTATTAGAAATAGATACAAACTTAACTGACTTGCTTCAGATATGATTAATGTAACCAACTTGTAACATACAGTGGTATAACGAGGACAAGAGATGAATAGAAACAGGGAAAAATGAAAATGGAAAAAGCAACTGAATATCTGAATGACTGTCCTGCCTGTGTGTGTGCGCACACTTACCTTTCCAACAGTGGACCTCGGCATTGTTACACATTCACCCTCAGTGGTGAGACAACAAGAAACATTTTTGTTGTCTATTATCTATTACTATCTATTACCTTAAGTCTCAAAACCCTTTTGTGGCGTTTTTGTTTTTTTTTCACATTCCTCCATATATTGAATGTCTTGCAGTGCCAGGCAGGCTTTCAGACTATAGTCGGGCTATTTAACAGGTACCAATTGAAGTAACAATCTCCTTCACCGAGACAGGTCGACCTGTTATGTTGCACTGATGAGTCTCAGGATGACATTTATAAATGTTGAATGGGAACTTCGTAATGGCACTGCTGCAGTTCTCCGTTGATGAGGGATGGAGGAGGTGGCAACAGACAGTTGGTCATGCTGCTTGCTGCTTCCCTTGTCATTATTGTTACATTTGTTATGTAACAATTTTTTATCAGAAATGGCCTCAATTTTGTCCAATTAAGCTTCAAGGTCCTCCCAGTATGTCCCATTTTATCTTTCTCTCCGTCATCGGTCCAGATGTGAGTGTCATGGCCATGCAGACCACTGTGATACCAGTGTGACCCCCTACCGCTGCCTGTGTCTGCCTGAAAGTCACACAGAGGGAAACAATGTGAGTACACACTAAATGTCCTCATGTGTTAGTGTGCTGTTGGACCTCTCACACCTTGTGTATGTGTTGTGTATATACTGTAATATGTGTTGTGAGGTTATTAAAACACAGATTTATTTCACTATTTCACTTCACATTTTTATTCCTAATTATTAATATAAGTATTAGATGCAGATATTCGCTCATTTCAAATTCAAGCATATAAACACACACAGTAGAGGGGGACAGAGGATTCCCCCCTGGGGAGAATCTCCTCATGGTCTTAATTAAGCAGTTTCCTTTTTGATGACATAAAGGGAATTTCTCTAATTAAACATTACGAATACATATTTATTAGAACTCCCTCCTTGTTATTATTGTTTCTTCTTCTTCTAGTGTAGTTATATTTGTGTTTTTTTGTTTCTCACTTTCTGAGAAATTTATAAAGTGGCATTAACTGGCATGCTTTCAGACATACACTTTCAGAGTATTCCGCCCCGTCATCAGTCTAACGCTCGCTGAGGCGGAAAGGCGGAACAGAATATTACGCATCTGAGACGGCAATGGAGGTCATCACAGAGCTGCATCAGAGGCGAGAGGAGGCAATACGGCGTTCTATCTAAACACTCCGAGCACCCGAGGCAGAAAAGACGTGACGTAGTGAAGACGCGTTACCAATGAGCTCAAAGCGTAAATCCGAAGCAGATAAAACTTGGTAGTTGCTCGTACGAGGCTGCCGTATACGCATCAATATGTTTATGATGCACGCAACTTCACTTGCGGTTGAGAGTCGTGTAAATATGCGAGACGAGCAAACGTTAACCTTTCGTAGTTGTTTTGATGCATCCAGCTAATCAGATTTCCAACGCTCATTTAATACGTCACATGGCCGACGCGTCCATAGACGAGGCTGTGGGACGTCTCACTTGTTCCGCAACACCGGGGTGCTATCTAAACGCAGTCACCGTTGCGGCGTTACGCTGCAAACATAGTTCTTTCTAAACGCTCCGGTTCACGGCATATTCTGACTCGCCTTTCCACCGTTACGGCAGAATCGTCTGTCTAAAAGGGGTTGCTGTTTACCTGCGGTGCAAGACGATTTGGCTTTGAACCTGACATTCTGGTAAATGGACAGCTATCAGTGTGGTCAGACTGCTAAATCAGGCAATACACTTTATGCTGTTAAAGTTGTAAATAACCGACAGCTTACATCAGCCTTGTTGGCACAGGACTCCTGTTATAGTTGTGATTTATGATAACTGAATATGTGGAGTCTCAGACATTTTCAATTAGATTTATAGTAGGTCACTTCTCTAATCTAAAACTCTAATCTAGTCTAATAGTCTTCACTTGCTCACTCACATTGCCTTACTTTGTGGGGAAGAGGAAGAAAGATCATTTTAAACCTACAGACTGTAACTGAGCTGTCTTAATGTTAATTATGAAATTTAGATTTGGTCACTGGTCACAAGTGCCTATTTTATCGTGCGGAACCCCCAGTCAAACCAGTATGCATCCACGGCCAGTATTCACGCACTAGTATGGTGCAAGATGTTGGCTTACAATTTGATTTCAGTCTAGTTTGATGTTATCCACCACCTCAGCACCAGGCCTTTGCAACAAAGCTATTACAACTTGCCATATAATAGTAGGCATGACCCCAACAACGCCTAGTCAGTCAGCAGTGAAAAGTTCAGTGCAACTGCTCCACCTCACTGTAGAGCAGGACAGCCTGCATTATTCACTGCTGATGTATCATTCATACATCTGCGTCTGTGTATTAGTGTGTGAGTGTGTGTGTGTGTGTGTGTGTGTGTGTGTGTGTGTGTGTGTGTGTGTGTGTTCATGTTTCAGACAGAGGCGACAGGACATCAGTGGAGAAGTACAGCTGTAAACCAGCAGCTGTTCAATTACTGTCAATCTCCAATACCCTCCTCCTCCACCCTTGCATTTAATATTTTTGGTCTTATATGAACTCCAGACAAAAATTCAAGTTGTCATAGTAGTAGTGCGCACACGCGCACACACACACACACACACACACACAGACACAATTGCTGGGTTCATGCTATCTTCCAGGCTACAAAATATGACATCCTGCCCCTCTATTTTTCTCTTTCTCACCCTCTATTTCTCTTTTTATACACCACTTTTCTATTTCCTCTATAGGCCCCCGTCCCACCTCCATCCACTTCCCTTTGTTGATCACTCTCTCATACTCTCCCTTTCTCTCTCGGGTCTCAGTTTAAATAATGTCTCAAATCGACTAGAACAATGACATTCCCTCAGCATGCATCTCTAATCAGCTCTCTTTCTGTCTCTGTTTGTCTTTCGCTCCATTTCACTCAGCCGTTTTCTCTACTCCCCCTCACTCTTTATTGCCTCGCTTTCTAAGTGTTTAATTCATTCCTGTTTGACGCCGTTTCTCATGGTTCATCTCTCCCTTGCCTCCATTTTTCTTACTGTCTTCCCATCCTCCCAATTTGTTTTTATTCTTCTCACACTTGTACATACAGTAGTTATTGAAGTTGTGTTAGAGAGATGCAATGGAAATAAGCAAGATATATTTGTGTGTGCGGTTGGTATATATTATATAAATTAATATCTACTAGAGCTTCCCTTCTGTGAAAGCCATGTGTAAAGCACGATACGTTACGTGTCTATACAGTCCTTTTTGAGGGATCTTCTGTGCATGGGCACGTGTGTGTGTGTGTGTGTGTGTGTGTGTGTGTGTGTGTGTGTGTGTGTGTGTGTGTGTGTGTGTGTGTGTGTGTGTGTGTGCGTGCATGTGCATATGCACGTGTGCGTGTGTGTGCATGTGCATGTGCTTGTGTTCACTCTTCTCCCAAACCTGCCCATGTCATCTCTCTGAGTGAATATTCAGGGCCTTTCTTCCGCCTCTGTAATATTGGAGCATAAAAGGCTGTGGGGAATATTAGCGTTTAATATTGCATGCGTTCTGTTGACTTGGATCGGCCGAGCACCATGACGGATGTTGTACTAATCTGCAGAATTTCCACAGTGACATTAAAGTGACAGAAATGCTCAGACATGTGTCAGGATGATCAACGGGGGCCTTGGAAGACACACACTTAAACTCTCTCGCACACACTTAAGCACACATGCATACGAGCACACACATTCTCCCACTTTCTCACTCTTTCTTTTGATTCTTTCTTATGTGCACTCTGCATCAGAGTTGATCTCTCATCCTGTCTCTCTGTCTCTATATGTCTCTCCATGGCTGATGGATTCATTCATGTCTGAAAGCTATATCATATATTGTATTTTACATCACGTCACGTGGTAATTTTTTCTGTACAATTAGAGTTGTTCAAATACCGGCAGCATCAACGGAATTGCTTCCTATACAGGCTAAAATGCTGGACTGCATATATGGTGTCTATGCAGTGATATCATGTTATCATAAAATGTATTAATGCTGCAAAGATGCAATTCACGTGACATGATCTGTATTGCACAAATGGCCAAACTTGTACTAAAATCAGCAGGAGGAGAGATAGTTAGCGTTAGCTTTTAGCAGCCTGTGGGCAGCACGGTGGTCCCAGGTTCACTCCCGGCCCGGGATCAGTTTCCTGCATGTCTTCCCCCTCTCTCTCTCTCTCCCTGTTTCCACACTGTCTGAATAAAATAATAAAAAGGCTTGAACGGCGCTCTAGCCGAAAAAAATTATCTTAAAGTTACATTACGATGCAGTCAAGCACTATTTAGTAAAAAAGATGTTCCGATGGTTGTCGGAGCATCTCCACAATGTCATTTTATTTGGACGTAATGTTATCAGGTGTTAAAATATCATCATCATGGTAAGATGCAAAAATAATCAACACTACCTTTCTTTTAAATCTGCGTGTGTGTTTCTTGGTCCCACCCTAAGGCACAAGGGCTACTTACATCAGGCTGTGTGCGGCTAGAGGCTAATTTGACATCATTGGACAAATTGCGTGTGTGTTTTATGTGAGAGGTAACATTAATAGTAGTTTGGTGTCTATGTATTTAATATCAGTTCAGAAATGGAAACTGGATGTGTTTTTGTGTTTCCAACTGTGTGTGTCACAGATGTTGATGGCTAGTGACGTTAGGTAGTCTTGTCCAAGATCTCTGTTGCTAAAGTCTGCCTCAACAGCAGATTTTCACCTACGCCGGGGTTAACTTTAGATACAAACAACATGGGTGTGAACACACCAACATGCTCACACACACACACACACACACACACACAGTGTTACGACCTTTCCAGTGAGAGCGTGAAATTGGTCATGGCATTTAGGATAAAATGAGTTGCCCCAGCAGATTAACACATGTGCACACACACACACACACACACACACACACACACACACACACACACACACAGGTGCTCGTGTCAGACCATCTGAATGTCCACATATCTATTAGAGAGGCTCCTCACTCAGCAGGTTTTTTGAAAACATTCAGAGTGAAAATAAGATGCTATCCTTTACTCTGCAACACAGACCACTACACAAATACACATGCTCATTTTAATGCATTGAACTGGAGTTGCATATTAAAAAATAGTCGACAGTGTGTAAGGAATAGAACCACTTCGTAATTTTATAATTAAACAGGAAAGCGTGTAACTTGCTCTATATGCTGTTTTCATCTACTAACTGATCATTTCTAGGATGAAGTCTTGCCACCATTCGCTTACTTGTGATTTAATTCTGACTGAAGTCCGGTCTAAATCGTTATTTAGAAACAGACTGTTTCTGTTGGATTGCAATTTGTGATGAGATCGCTGCATGTTTGTTACAATGTTTAAAGAGCCAAAAATCCAATTTGATAGATGACAGAGGTGCTTTATCATCAGCAGAACAAAGTGAAAAGCCAATTTTTTTTGTTTTCTCATCCACAGTATAATGTTAGAGAGTATTGACTATTTGCAGAAAGAGGAATAGAATTAGAGAAACCGTGTACACTCGATCTACAGTGTGTGCTGTCCTTTTTTTGCTGCTGGTACTGTGTGCAGATGATGGAGTGCCATCAAAACCTTTTGTATGAAGAAGAAAATGAACGTGTGCCGTTTCTCTTTTAACTCCCAAACACCGGTCCCTCGACTAATTAGCAGGCTGGGAGAGAGGGAAGGTAACGCAATGTTGAATGAAAAGAAAAGAGAATTCATTTGGTATGGTAATATTTCCTGCTCACATACTAACCATGGCTATGAGAACAAGCGGTTGGGGGAGTGTAGAAACAGGGGGAAGCGAGTGAGGAAGGGGAGAGGTGGGAAACCCAGAGAGATGTACAGAATGATTTGTTTTTCAGAAAGAGGAGGCAGAAGAGGAAGGGTGGGAAGAACAAGGAGGCGCAGAGGTAGAAGAGACGGAAGAGGAATAGAAAGGGGGGGAGATATGGGAAAGAAGAACTCCCTATATCTCTTCAACTCATCCCCAGTGGATGAGACGGAGGAGTGAAATGTAGTGAGAGCTTTCTGTCCAAAGTGCCGAAAGAAAAGTACCTTTTTGGTAAGTGAAACATTTTAGGGTAGACAGGCATACAGGCAACCACAAAGCAGCATGGACAAACAGGGAGGCAGAACGTTACTGTGGGTGTTACATTAGATTTGAAGCCAAATAGCAGGTGAGACAAATGAGCAGGAGACGGACAGAACAAACATCCCGAATATCCCAGCACTCTTGAGGAAATACCTGTCCCTAGACACATTCTCCCCTCTCTCTCTCTCTCTCTCTCTCTCTCTCTCTCTCTCTCTCTCTCTCTCTCTCTCTCTCTATGCGTGTGTTTGTGTGTGTCTTTATACGCTTGTTTCTTTTTGTCTCGTGTTTGTGTGTGTGTGTTGCTAGGTGTGTGCATATCATGTCTCCAGAGAATCTCCTGCTGCTTCATTAGATCCTGTTAATAATCACCCAACAGGGAACAGCACTCTGGATGCACGCACACACACACACACACACACACAGCCACATGCACACGCACACATAAATATACAGTTATGCAAATCCTTTAGATCTTGTTCATTCGCTGTAGAGGTGTATTTGTCTTCTTAAATATTGTTTGTAAATGAGCGGACCATTCCCTACTTTTTTTCAAAATGTTCTTTATTAATTGAATTATGTTGTTGCCATCATAGCAACAAAACTCAGAGATAATGTCAAATTGCAAAGATGCTATTCAGTTTTTTAGAATCTGAAAAATGTATGGCAAATACTTTAAATGTTCGTGACAAAATCAAGATCCGTAGAACACGCTAAAGATAACCTGTGGAGTTCTTGCGCACTAGTAGCACTATTGTGCAGCGCTTGCACGTTGTTTGTATGGTGGAAGCACAAAAAGAGCACGCACACCCGCAGCATGATCCTCATTCCTGCCGCTGGCAAGGCAGTGGAGAAGATGACTGCAAGCGTGCAAATGCTTTATGGAGATTGAAATACATTCAAAACATTTCTTTGACCCCAAGGATATACAAAATGGATTTTGATGTGAAACACTGAATATAAACATAACTCTACAGGGCACCATAACAGGAAGAAATGTGACAAGTGTTTGGTATGATTTTTTTGTGCTTGTGTTACAGTACACATGGGGCCTTTTGTCTTCTTCACATAACAACATAAATTTTATTTTTGATCACTCTCTCTTTGCCTTTTTTTGTTCATCCCACCTGTCTTGCTCATACACGTGGATTGTTTTCTGTCTTTCTTGTCATTCTGTCCCTTCAGTCTTAATCTTTAAAAACAAAGTGCCCCCCCCCCCCCTAAATTCAGTTAACATTAGTTTTCAGAATTTTCCCTACCCCCTCCCCCTTCCCTCATATAAATACACACAAAATAGGAGCCTTTTCCACCAATTTCCATCTACACTCCCCCTCACCCTCTATTCCCCCTGCATCACCCCCTCCTCTGTGTGTTATACATAATGGGCCCAGTGCAGGTCTGCATGTGTCACACATGGGAGGAACTCCTGTGTTTTTTAATACATTTTTAATCCCACCATTTGATGCCCCCCTTGTCCACCATAATTTGTACTGACTGCTGAACAAAATCAAAGGCTTGTACTCGCCTCTGCTGCTCTCAACTACAGAAAAATGCATTTTTTATGTCACTTTTTTCCCGCTTCCTCCTCCCCTACACACACACACGCGCACGCACACACACACACACACACACACCACACACCACACACACACACACACACACACATACCTTGTTATGTTTATTTTGACATGAAAGTGGGCCTGTATGAGAGCCCTGACTGTTGCAAGTCACTCCTCATTAGTGGTCTGATTTCCCTATCCTGTGTGTGTGTGTGTGTGTTTGTGTGTGTGTGTGTGTGTGTGTGTGTGTGTGTGTGTGTGTGTGTGTGTGTGTGTGTGTGTGTGTGTGTGTGTGTGTGTGTGTGTGTGTGAGAGAGAGAATAAACTTGCTCTTTATTATATAGTAGAGAATGCCTCTGTGCTTTCTCTTCAGTTATGTGTATTATTCTTCTCTCAAGATTTAAATTGAGATATTTCCCCCCCTCTTTATATATCTCCCTCTCTCTCATTCTGTGTCTTTCTTCCTCGCTGTGTCTGCTTCATTCCCTGTCTTTGTTCCATAAAAGCAAGCATTTCACTTGTCATGGGACCATTTTTCTCTACACACAGTTGTTATTTTCAGCAAATGTACTGTTTATGACATTGTTGTACAAGCCTTTGCTTAATACAAATGATGCATACATTCTTACATTGCTATTCTCTTGTCAAGGGGTGTGTTTGTTTTTACCACTGTAATTTGTTTAAAAGAATAGGTTATATATTCATGTAAACTTAATTTCCCAATTGCATTCATTAGCATTATTGCTAGGTTTGACTACTACTTTCTGCAAGGTTATTGAACTAACACTAATATCAAACAATATGTTATAGCTTGAATAAAGAAATGTATGTCTGTATTTATATACAGTATGTGACTGTTTCCAACAGTGCCAGCGTTGTGCGCCCCTCTACAATGACAAACCATTCAAGTCAGGGGACCAGCTCCAGCCCATGAACTGCCGGGCTTGTCAGTGTAACGGGCATGCTCTCTCATGTCGTTACGATGTCGGAGCAGATGACCAGCCAGAAGAGCACTATCGAGGAGGAGGAGGCGTCTGTGACAATTGCATGCACAACACCACAGGTAGAGTGTCTGTAACACAAGATATCTTATTATCTTTTCATATTTTAGGACTAAATATGGTATTTCTTGCTCACTCTTAGGTAAAAACTGCGAGCTGTGTTCAAGTGGATTCTTCAGGCTTGAGGAATCTGATCCCATGTCAGTTGATTCTTGTCAGCCTTGCAACTGTAATGCTGCTGGAGTCGACAGGAGCATGGAGTGTGCCCAGGTACACACCAACACAAAGGCATATTCATGATGAGCACTGAAACCCTCCCAGTCCCAGCTTTGATGCTTTCAATGTCTTTAAGCTAGTTGACAACCTGTCTTCTTCTCTTCCTTACCGGTCCCTCTCTTTCCCCTTTTGTCACCTCCAGGTCGGAGGTCAGTGCCATTGTAAGGCTGCAGTAATGGGTCGTCGGTGTGTAGACTGTTTTCCTGGTTGGTATGGTCTTAAAGCCTCCAATCCAAATGGCTGCAACCGCTGCAACTGCAGTGACATTGGCATCATCAGCACCTTAACGGGAGTTCCCAGATGCAACCAGAATACAGGCCTGTGTCAATGCAAACCCCATGTCACAGGTAATCAGACCACTAACAAACATATGGTTTTAAAGTTGTAATTTGTTTTACGTTGATGAAATATTTTGGTAGGTTGCTTTTGCACATCACATTCTCAGAGACACTTGTGTGTTGGGGGTGCTTCTTTCCACCTACTGGCTAGAAACTTTTTGAGGGCAGTGGAAAAACACATTGAACCTCATGCCATCCCCCTAAATCCCTCCCATACAAGTCAGGCAACCTCATTGGGTTCAATTAAGATAAAAATAGGATAAATCTATGGGCAGTAACAGCAATCTCTTCAGGCCTTGGTATATTACCACTGCAACACTTCTCTTAAATGTATGCTCTCTTAAATAGCTTCTCTTACAAAATGTCAAAGTACTTTGTTGCTCACTTCTACTCTTCATTATAAAGGTTACTTGGTTTAATGTCAAGTAATGGAATCTTAATTAATAAAAAGGCACAGCTGGTCATTGAGGTGCACACAAAAGTAAAAACTGGATATACTGGGTGCACACAACACACCAGGCACGTGCACACACAGGCCAAAATACACACACCCGACCATATCCCAAAGTGTTTTGCCAGCCAAAATAAACAGGCTTTTCTGCTGGGGGTGCTTCCAGCCGTTGTGCTTCTCTTTTGTGATAAATGGTTTCACTCTCTCCCCTGTGTGTCTTTGAAGAGCCGGCTCGTATGAAATGCAAAACCGGCCAACGCTCCTCAAACCGATGCATCCCGGTTATTGCTAAGCTTCGCTATCAAGGGCCCGTGGTTGTATGTGTGAGTGCGGTCGCGTGAACTTGTAAACGTGCCTAAGAGTGACTGTTTGTGTATATTTAAATGTAAGAGGGAGAGTGACTGGATGTCACCGTGTGTGAGTGCACTTTTGTTTTTGCCTAATTCGATGTATTGTATGATTATTTTTGTGTGTGTGTGAGCACATGCATGCCATCAAGGACTAAGCTGGCATTTCATTCTTTAATTCAATGCCAAGTTGATTAAAACAAACTGCTGCAGCCCCTTGTATTTTTCACACTCCATCTTACGAGACCCACTCCCCCCCCTCCCTGTCCTTGTTTGTTTGGTTGCTCCCACAGGTATTTTTGCAAAATGAGATTTGATTATGGCAATTTATTACCGCCAAGCTGATACTTTGAGTAGAGCAATGGCAGGCACGCTTCAGAAGGATGGAATTGAAATGTGTGCACACAGACAAAGATACACACACGCACACATTCATAACAAGGTGCCAGAGTGCAGTGTGTACATAATAGTGTTTGAAATGGTGATGCATGAGCCTGTTAACCAGCTGGCTACTGATGAAAGGGCTGGGCCATGTCCCGAAAACACACACTCGTGTGCACGCATCCACACCCCTGCACACAATTACCTCCTTTTTCTTTCCTCATCTAATATCTTCTAACACATTCAGTGTTCTCACGTTTCTTTCCTTTTTATTGTCTGGGATTTCTTTTCTCTCATCTTCTCAGTTGTGTCAGTCGGACGTCATGGTTGAATGTCACATGACTAACTGCAAATAACAGGATTAAGAAATGTCAATTTGTTCAGTGCAATGTCTAAAATGGAAATAGAAATGATCATAGCTTTTTATAATGCATGTAGGATTCTTTATATACTGCGTAGTGAAATTGGGGGTTAAAAATCACAAATGCATTTTATCGCAGTATCGTTAGCGTTGTAAGCGTCGTTCTGTCAGCCTGCATATTGACCATCAACACACTCAGACATGCACACACACACTTCAAAACACACACACATGCAGAAATATCTTAACTGCATGGTCATGAAATATGATATATGGATTGAAATACATTCATATCTAAAAAATCATTAACATAGGCAGACCAGGGGCAATGCCAAGTGTCTGCTGCACACTGAGTAACGCACACACAGACGCGCACGCACTTGTCATATGCACTAACACAGATGTACAGATATGTATGTACACACACACATTTTCAACCCACCCACATACGAACACAGGCTCCGTCATAAACGGCCGTGGTGACTGCGTTGCCCCCAGGCATCCATTTAGGGACAGATTGCCTGTCATGGAATACGTATGGCATATTCAAATAAGCCCCGCTCACTCACACTACATATCATGGTTTAACTAGCCCTATAGCCTGGCACGGCTGCTTTAGCCATAAAAACCTCCCACACTGTATGATCAGTTTGGGTGTTTTTTTATTTCTAATTATGAATAGAACGGAAATAATGTAAGAAATAATTTGAATAAAATTCCTAGCTGACAGACCTAAATTTAAGATAAATAAATGCAGGCATAAAGAGCAATAACTGGAGAGATACTGTTAATCGGCTCATTTCACATCCTTTACTGCGTAGCTCCTTCTGGCGTTGGAAATGTTGACAGATGTTAAATGTTTAAATTATGGAAGGCATTAAATGTTCACACTAGACTCATTAATGATAAGCTGCAATTTTTGCATTCTGAAATTTCTTTGATTTTCTGGGTTTTACAACACAAAATCTTCTGAAAAGTGTTAACAATGATTAATTCCAAAAGGATAGATGGGCAACAAGCAGAAATAAATTGTTTATCTTTAAGCACTTAAAAGCCAACGTAAATGGTTATTCAGTATTTTTATGTTCCTCTATCCATCTCTCCATCTCCTCTTTTTTCTTTCCCTCCACCCTTTTCTTGTAGTTGCTTAATTTATTTATTTTCTCGCTCAGTGAAATTAAGTGTTTGGCCTTAGGTGAGTGATCCATCATATGTAGAGGGCCTGGCCCTAATGATGGCAGTTTTATACACTCACCCACCATTTCTCACTCCCTCTCACTCAAACACACACACACACAGGCTTACACACACACACACACACACACACACACACACACACACACACACACACACACACACACACACACACACACACACACACACACACACACACACACAGGCTTACACACACGCTTGCAAACAGAAAGAGGCTGAATGCTAGTTGGTGAACAAGCAAACATCAATTTATTCATTCATTTCTGGTTCTCGTAGCGGGCCCAACCCTGTCCTCTCCTACATTTCTGTGAACGCCTTCTCACTCTCTGTCTTCATCCTTTTTGTCCAGGTATTTCTTGTGACCGCTGTGAGTTTGGTTATTGGAACCTACCCCACCCAGATGGCTGTGTCCCATGTGACTGTGAGCCCCTAGGTTCACTGAGCCCGTTCTGTGAGCCTGAGGAGGGACAGTGTGAGTGTAAGCCCGGCGTTGGGGGACAGCGCTGTGACTCTTGTGGTCGGGGTTCGTATGGTTTAAGACTGGAAGGATCCTGTTCCCCCTGCAACTGCTCACAAGAAGGGACAGTACCTGGGACAGACTGTGATCCTCACACAGGACAGTGTGTGTGTAAGGCAAGTTGACTTATGACATATTTATTTTTACTTGCTATAATATCAACCATAGGGCATAATAAATAGCAGTATGCCTCTTTCTGTTGTCCTGTCCTTTTTTTAGGAACACGTGGAAAGCCGTCGCTGTGACTCTTGTCGTCACGGTTACCACACCTTGGAGCAGCGCAACTCCCTGGGCTGTCTGCCGTGTGCATGTGACATCCATGGTACTGTGCCGGAGGGCGTATGTGACTTGTGGACGGGACAGTGTCCGTGCCAAGAAGGGGTGGAGGGAGCGCAGTGTGCCAACTGTGCCCACAACTTCTACAACACGAGTTTACACTTACAGAGTAAGAGGAGTTCCAAGTTTAGTTTAAGTCTTTTTGTCGAGGCCAATACTGTTCACAAAGTTGTTCAGAAACTTGAGATACAGCATAGTAAGTGTCGTTGAAATACTGTATATTTGTATATTCTCTTTACTTATTTAGATATATTGTTTAAGTATTGTCAAGCTATCCAAATCTATCCTGCTTTCTGATGATGTTTTGTGTCCTATCAGAGGGGTTGTCCCAGGGCTGCGTGCCGTGTATCTGTGACCTCAGAGGGACAGTGACGGGGTCAGTATGTGACAGTACCACAGGGCAGTGTGTTTGTGTCCCTACACGCTTTGGAAAGGACTGCAGTCGCTGCCGACCAGGTGAGTGTGTTTGGAATGACAGTTGGATGGATGGTATGTAGATCAACAAGAACTTTTAAGAGTGATTTTATAAAGTTTAGAGAATAGGTTATCGCTCAAACATCAGACAACCGTGAATAGAAGAGATTCTGAGGGGAAAATGATGAAGAACGCACTTTTAATATTTGTTCCCTTGTGTGTGTGTTTTGGCATTTGCCTTGTGCCAGATCTCCACTCAGTGATTATCCTATTTGTGCCAGGTCTCAACAACGCGCCATAGAGGGGAAAGATTGCTTCTTTTCACTCTGAAAGTCATGAATGTGTGCGTATCGGTATGTCTGGTCAGTCTAATGGTTCAAGAAGTAACACATGTTGTATTGTGTCATTAATGGAGAATGACCAACAGCATAGTCAGGTTTACTGGGGGTTACAAATACCCTCAAAATCAAATCAAAATAATCAGTACCGTTGAGGTAACATAGATGCCAACATGTTTTATTCCATTTCATTGCATTTGCCAAGCTCCGTCTTCTTAATTTCCTAAACATGTCATGCCATTGTATACATGCTGTTGTGAATTCCCTGTAGAAGTGGCTAAATAGAATATCTGATTCGTTCATTAGCCGCTATTAGGTCGAGAAAAATAACCTGAATTGATTTATACTTTGGAACCTGAGGTGCTTAATGTAACCTCACACACACTTATTGGCATTGTGTTACGTTTTATTACAAATAAATGGCAGACAACATTCCCTAATGCCTATTAGGAGGGACATACATTTGTTGTCCCAGGTTTCATCCAAAATCAGTCACTCATTCACTATTTGCTATGTAAGGAATTGTATAACCACGTCTAATCAGATGTTTCAGCTTTTAAAAAAGAGAACACATTGGACACTATTAAAATACCCACCACATATGATGGCTTGTTCATAGTTGTGATTTGATATTATTAGGGCCGGGACTTTAATGCGTTAATTAAGATTAATTAATTACACAAAAATCAACGCGTTAAAAAAATTAACGCATTTTAATCGCACTTATTTTTGCACCGCGGAACGTTTCTCACTGGATGAGTTTCAGGCGGACCGATTATACTGGAGCACCAACTTGTGTTCATGACTTCAGACAACAACAAACCACAGTGAACATGAACGAAGAAGCTGATGAGACCGCTTTGGTTGGCCCCGTAGATGGGAAATTTTGTTATAAAAAACGAAAGGATGGAAGCGTCGATAAGAGCATGGTTGTGTGCAAGCTATGCAACAAGGAATTTGCATCACCGCAGCACATCGAGCCTCAAGTATTACCTCAATGCAAAACATATAGCAGCTAGCGTGGACGCTAGCGTGGTAGCTAGCGTGGACGTTAATGGCAAAAATTGCACTGGTCTGTTGGACTTGGTTGAACAAAAATAAACAATATTTTGTTGCTTAAGCTTATGTATTCAGTCATTATTCAATGGTATACTAAAAATCCATGTGAAAAAAATTACTTCTCACTGTTCTCAGGTCAAATATTTATATGCGATTAAAATGCGATTAATTTCGATTAATTAATTACAAAGCCTCTAATTAATTAGATTCATTTTTTTAATCGAGTCCCGGCCCTAGATATTATATTATATATTATTATTATTATTATTATTATATTATTAAATATTATTATATTTGATTTTAAGATTGTCGAAACAAAAATCACACTTGTAGGCGATAAAGTGCAATCAGAGTCCCAAATATTTCGGTATTCATGTTTGTCACTGTCCAGGCTTCTACCACTCTCCGGACCAGAGTGTGTGTGCAGAGTGTGACTGCCATCCAATAGGAGCATCGCAGCGTGGTTGCGAGAGCCAGACCGGACAGTGTGTGTGTGCCCATCCCTCCATGGGAGGCCGGCGCTGTGACCAGTGTCGTGAGATGTTCTTCGGCTTCAACCCTGGCCTGGGCAGGTAACTTAGAGAAAGTCATAACACACACACACACACACACACCAGAGATGGGGGACTCAAGTTGAGTGACTTGACTGAGTCAGAATAAAAAGAGAAATCCGGAGGCCCAAAAAAGCAGATAAAACTTGCCCCTGTGGATTAGCATTGGAGCTATTCTGTTAGGCTTACACATCTCGGGCTAGGTCAAGTACATTTTTGTTTTTTTTTTTTGACGGTTGTCATTACGCTAACCGTTTATAAAAACCAGTAATGTAATGACGCAGGTGGGCAGCTAACGTCATCGGTCCTGCCCATTTTACGTCAAGAGACGTTAATTTAACAGGATAACACAATAACGTGTCAACCAGCTACTAGAGAGAAACAGATGCACCGTGCTCTACCAACTCGATTTGACCAGCAACATTAATATGGTGCCAAGTCACCAGAAACTATATATATATATATATATATATATATATATATATATATATATATATATATATATATATATATATATATATATATATATATAGTTAGTCTAATTAGTCTAATCTTTATTTAAACAATTCTGCCTCTTAATTTTTATCCACTATACACCTATTCTCCGTCTCTCTCTCGCTCTCACATGCAAACATGCTTAATCATGACTGTTATGACCACATGGCTCAAGCATGGCATAACAAATTGGGAGACACGCAGTGACAAGTTTTTGGTATATTTATTTAACAATAAAAGGCACTAACAAGGAAATTAAGTATCAGTGTAGATGGCAGCTTAACTATGTGTAATGTGTAATGGACTGGTGTAATGAGAATGTACAACAAAACCAAAATGAAGACGATGAGGTTTGGCAGCAGCTTCAGTCACCCAGGCAGCGAGAGAGCGACAGGCTGGATGTCTTCCTCCTTTTATAGGCCAACCAGGCCAATCAGGTCAATCAGTTGCACCTGCTGCAGAAAGGGAAGAGCCAAATGGCTCCCCCACCACACAGGGGAAGGACACCTTCCCTGACCGCCAGGGAAGGGGGACGTAACACCCTCCCCCTTAAAACAGAGGCCCAACATACGGCCTCTGTAAACAAGGCTGCGGCAACAAAGAAACAAAGACAATATTTATGTCAAAGGGAGGAAAGGCAAAATGTTAAATGGGATCGGTCAGGGGAACTGGTTTACTTGAACCCTTCTGGCGCCCGCGACAGCGCATCGGCTATTACGTTGTCCACGCCACGAATGTGTCTGATGCTCAAGTTATAGGGCTGTAAAAAGAGTGTCCACCTCATTAACCGCTGGCTTGGACTCTGCAGAGAGTGGAGGAAGGTTAGAGGGTTATGGTCTGAATACACAACCACCGGATGGACCCCACCTCCCACGTACACATCAAAATGCTGCAGAGCCCACACCAACGCCAGCGCCTCCTTCTCTATTGTAGAGTAGTTCAGTTGATGACGGTTGAACTTCTTAGAAAAGAAGCTGACCGGTCTAACCACTCCCTGATCATCACTCTGCATCAGGACACCCCCAGCCCCAACCTGACTGGCGTCCACCTGCAACTGGAATGGCTGATCTAGGTGAGGCGCTGCCAGGACAGGAGCTGTACTCAACAGCATCTTCACTTGGCCAAAAGCCTGCCGACAGGCCAGAGACCATTCAAACTTGACCTTCTGCTGTAGTAGGCCGGTCAATGGGGCGACCACTGAAGAAAAATTAGGGCAAAAACTTCTATAGTAGCCAACCATACCCAAAAATCGTCTAAGCTCAGTCTTGGAGACAGGCGGTGGAAACTTGTCGATAGCACGGACTTTGGCCCTTACTGGCTTGACCTGTCCTTGTCCCACAACCTTCCCCAGGTACGCAACAGTGGCCCTGGCAAATTCACATTTAGCCACGTTAACTGTGAGGTTAGCGTCTTGGAGACGAACAAACAATGCATGGACTCGATCCCTGTGCTGTTCCCAAGTGTCACTGTATACTACGACATCATCTAAATAAACAGCTACGCCCTCCAGCCCTGCCACTACTTGGTTCATCAGACGCTGAAAAGTGGCAGGCGCATTTCGGAGCCCAAAACTCATGACCCTGTAGGAATACAGCCCCGATGACGTAATGAAAGCAGCGATCTCTTGGGCACGTGGCGTCAGCGGGACCTGCCAGTATCCTTTTAATAGGTCAAATTTACTCACAAACCTGGCAGATCCTACCGCATCCACGCAATCCTCCATCCTCGGTAAGGGAAAAGAATCAGGTTTAGTCACTTCGTTTACCCTTCGGTAGTCTGTGCAAAACCTGTCTGTCATGTCTGATTTTCCCACCAGTAGGCATGGAGAGGCCCAACTGGAATTTGAAGGCACAGCCAGCTCATTATCTAGCAGATACTGAACCTCAGCGTCCATGCGGCGGCGCTTCTCCAGAGGAACTCTGTAGAACCTTTGCCGAATTGGCTTTGCATCCCCAACATCGATGTCATGCTGCACTAAGTGGGTACAGGAAGGAGTATCAGAAAACAGGGAAGGGAAAGCAGCCAACAGTCCCGACAGATCCCTGCCTTGTTCTTCTGACAAGTGGCAGAATAGACCCCTTAAATCTGCAAGCGTTTCTGAGTTTTTGAGCCGAGGACGCAGCACGCCATCCCCAGGCCCTCTCACATCCGCCTCTTCCTCATCCCCCGTTTCCCCTACTGAAACAGATGCCGGGAGCATGTGAGCTATGGTAGTCAACATAGCAGGCTTAACCTCCTGAACCACATCCGCTCCTGGCACAGATATACGGGCATAGTAAGCTTTCAGCAAGTTCACATGACACAGTTGTGTTGACTTTTTACGGTCTGGAGTATCAACCAGATAGTTCTGTTCAGAGACCTGTCGGACCACGGTGTACGGTCCAGTGAACTTGGCCTGGAATGGCGAACCAAGGATAGGCAGCAATGCCAACACCTGGTCTCCAGGACAGAACACTCGAGGCTCTGTTCTGCGGTCATAGTACCGCTTCATCTTACTCTGGACGGCTGTCAGATGATCACCCGCCATCTTAACCGCCAGATGTAGTCTACGATGAAAACCGTTCACATAATCAATCAGGTTGACAGGCGGCTCTGCAACTTTTAGGCCATCCTGCAAAACTGAAAGGGGACCCCTCACTTTGTGTGCGAACACCAACTCACTGGGGCTAAACCCTGTGCTCTCCTGCACCACCTCCCTGGCTGACAACATAAGCCAAGGCAGCCCTTCCTCCCAATCCCCCTTAAGCTCAGTACAGTATGAACGCATAAGCGACTTCAGGGTTTGGTGGAACCTTTCCAGTGCTCCCTGACTCTGAGCATGGTAAGCACTAGCTTTGTTGTGCTTGACCTTCAGCTGGCTCAAAACCTCTGCAAACATTCGTGACGTAAAGTTGGATCCTTGGTCACTCTGTATGACCCGAGGAATTCCAAAGTAGGATATGAACTGTGATAAAGCCTTAACAATCGATCGTGTGGTGATGGAGCGGAGAGGGTACACAGCGGGGTAACGTGTGGTCTGACACATTACCGTCAACAGATAGATGCACCCCGACTTGGATGGAGGGAGCGGCCCCACACAGTCGATGATGAGATGCTGGAATGGCTCACTTACTGCTGGAATGGGGTAAAGAGGTGCAGGTTTGATAGTCTGGTTAGGCTTGCCTGTGATCTGGCAGGTATGACAAGTCTTAATGAACCTGGTAACCTCTTTCTTTAACCTGGGCCAGAAGAAGTAACGCAGCAATCTGTTACAAGTCATCCTAACCCCCATGTGTCCAGCCACCTCACCGTGGGCTGTCTCCAAAATTACTTCTCTAAACTTGGCAGGCACAACTACCTGAAGTACGGGATCACCTACCGAACAGTCATCATGAGGAAGCCACTTACGGACCAGCATGTCATCCAGTAGAAAGTACCCACAGGCTAAACTCTCCATCTCGTCTGTTGGCTTCACCTCACTGAACAGTCCCTTCAGCTCAGGATCCTCCTGCTGGGCTATAATCAGCTCACTCTTGGACAGGGCAAGAGGCAGATCAGGAAGTTGAGACACAGCATTTTTAAATCTTCCAGACTCTTTAATCCCCCTTTCCGGCCCTGTCCCACTCATCGAACGAGTTCCTACGCAAGCAGTAAAAACCTCTGGAAACTCCTTCTCACTACTGTCTGGCACAGTGGAGATAGTCGGCCCAGAAGTCACCACAGGAGGCAGAACACCTCCCCAAACCCACCCTTTAGCTAAATCGTTTCCTAGAACGACAGACACTCCTTCTACAGGCATCTTTGATTTCAGTGCTATTGCCACTTCTCCTTTTACCAGCTCATGGTCAAGTTCGATTCTGTGTAAGAAAGCCGGCCAAGTATGCATCCCCATGTCTTGGATCAAAACACTCCTCCCCAGACTTGACTCCTCAGAAAAATCCAACACCGAGTCTAGGATGAATGATGCTGAACCCCCGGTGTCCCGCAAAATCTTTACAGGTACTTTCTGTGACCTACCCACCAATGAGACAAAACCTTCCCTGATGAACTCACTGTAATCAGGCGGAACCATATCTGCCCATAGCAAGCTAGAACCTTCCGAGATGCCAGGAAGGCTTGGCACAACAGACGCCACCATGGCCGGTTTTTCAGGACACATATTCTCTGCATCTAGGCCTAGTGCCCCCTGTCCTCCACCAACCGGAACTGCCAGGGCATGAGGTCTACTAGTACCCCCAGATAAACCCTTCCCATCATTTCTTTTACTTTTCAGCACAGGACAGTTCAATTTCCAATGTCCTTTCCCCAAGCAATAGTTGCATGTGGAGTTAAAATCACCCTTGCTGGGACGAACTTTTTCATATTGTGGGTTAGGAGCAGAGAATCCCAAGTTCCCACTAGGGAACTTTGCAGGGTACGGAGCTAAGAAACTAGAACCTCCCCCGCTATGACCACGTGACTCAGATGGAACTTTGGTAGTTAACACAAACTCATCTGCCCACCTGGCCGCTTCAAGGGCGGTTTTTGGTTTACGCTCATTGAGATGATTTACAATGCGCTCAGGTGTGACATTCTTGAACTGTTCTAGTAACAACACTTCACACAATTCATCGAGAGTAGTGACCCTTTCTGCCTCACGCCAACGTTTAAAGTGGCTTACCATCTCCCTCGTCACCTCCACATATGTCTGCGTCTCAGTTTTTCTCCAATTCCTGAAGCGCAATCGATAGGCTTCTGCACACAGCTCAAGACAGAAGTATGGCATCCTTTACCTTAGTATACACTTTCCTCTCTACAGGGGTCAAGTGCTAAGTAGGCCTCTTGAGCCTTCGGCGGAAGCACACTCTGAATCAGTGCAGTGCGGTCTGTAACTGTCCAACTTCTCTCCTCTGCCAGACTTTCAAATAATGAGAAAAATACATCAGGATCCCTCTCATTAAATTTCGGCATCAGACGGACCATATCACCCAAGCTGTCCCTAGACCTTGCATCAACAGCATCAGGTCTTGCCTGGCGCAACCTCTCTAGCTCAAGACGCACCTCCCTTTCTTTCTGGCATTCTCGGGCCTGAAACTCCATCTGCATGGCTAACAGTTCTTTTTGCTCTGCAAAGGATAGACCCGTACCCACTGAGACAAATCCAGCCCCTGCCCCTTTAATGGGTGAACCACCTGGGCTAGATGTTTCGTCATCTTCTAACACGCCCTGGTCAATTAACCCCACATGTACTGCAGCAAACACCTCCTTTTTCTTAGACCGACCCTGCATAACATCGGGGGTAAGGCTATAATGTGTGACGACCCGCCACAATTCTTCAACTTTCAATCTTTCAAGCAACTCGACTGATGGACTGGCCACAAACTCCTTAAAAAGATCCATCCTACTGTAAGCCAATCAACGGTCCACAAATGCTTAATCAGTAGTACCAATAACCTGTTATCAGCTATAATGCCTCGACTCAGAACGGTGAGTAGCGTAATATATCACCAAAAGCACAGAAGGGATAATTATCAGAGCTGCCCCGTATCTAACTGGAAGTAGAAGTCCCTAACTAGCTACCAACTAGTCTTCGGTGTGCCCTCATGCAATTTGGTTGCTAGCAACCCCAGCGCGTTCGACACACCCAAAAACAACAAACAAAACCAAACAAAAAAAACAGCGATAAACACTCTATTCACTTAGCTCATAACTAACCCACTGGCTTCAATGACATTTAAGGTGCAAACAATCCCATACTACTCACCGACCAGCTGAGGATCATAACCGGCAACCAGGTCACCAGAAAGGAAGGAAAACTGCCACTAATCCCTCTCACAAGCTCTCCCTTGCTGCAAGCTGCAAGCCAAACAAATCAATTAAATCAATCAACAGGCCAACTCAATAACCCATATTCAAACAACAAAAGATCAAAACTACCAATTAACCAAATATGCAACCAAGCAAAACTAACAAATAACCAACTACTCAAACACTGCGAGTCTCCCAACAATAACACTCTCAAACTAACTATACAGGCCTTGGAAAGATATGAAAAAAAACCTTAGCAAAACCTATCCCGGACGAGCCCCCAATTTGTTATGACCACATGGCTCAAGCATGGCATAACAAATTGGGAGACACGCAGTGACAAGTTTTTGGTATATTTATTTAACAATAAAAGGCACTAACAAGGAAATTAAGTATCAGTGTAGATGGCAGCTTAACTATGTGTAATGTGTAATGGACTGGTGTAATGAGAATGTACAACAAAACCAAAATGAAGACGATGAGGTTTGGCAGCAGCTTCAGTCACCCAGGCAGCGAGAGAGCGACAGGCTGGATGTCTTCCTCCTTTTATAGGCCAACCAGGCCAATCAGGTCAATCAGTTGCACCTGCTGCAGAAAGGGAAGAGCCAAATGGCCCAAGTAGTGAAGCAGTGCCTCCCCCCACCACACAGGGGAAGGACACCTTCCCTGACCGCCAGGGAAGGGGGACGTAACATGACACAAACACCAAGTTACATAGGTTAATTCTCACATGAAAGAGTGAGGCCTCTTTGAAGGAGTAATGGACATAGAAGTCATACTTGTTGTACATTTTTTGATGCAATGTTTTTTTGTGACATATTGAAATATTTGTTGCAAATATAAGTCCAGCACTTTAAGACAGTTGTCTTCTATCTTATTATAATTCTATGACTTGACTTGGGACTTGCTTGACCAAAGCCATGACTTGACTTGACTCTCACAAAAATGACTCGAGACCTGCTTGAGACTTGAAGGTTGAGACGGGAGACTTGCACATGTGTGACTTACTACCAACTCTGACACACACACACACACACACAGATGAACACCATATCTGCTGGTAGTACGTCCTGTAAAGCTTATATACATTAATTACACCACCTGCACATACACAAACACCAATGAGCACACACACCAGCAGGTGCAGTCTCTGTAAGGACAGTTTACAGATTAGCAGGCAGACATATGACTTACACGCGTTAAGAGCTGATTTGACCTTTACCGCTCATGTCTCTACCTGCAGGCTGTCTCACGCACACAGCACAACTGCACACAACTTAAAAACAAGCATATACACAAATGTGACTTTACCAGTTACATCCTGTGAAGGACTGGTACGCACAAACACCTGCGTTCCTCTCAACAGGGTGTCATCGCAGATAGATGATCCACAAACTGTTTGCTTGTGTGTGTGTGTGTGTGTGTGTGTGTGTGTTGACCTTGCCTGATAGCTGTATTCCCCTGTGTTCAGGCTGTGACTGAGCTCTCCTAACAGCAGAGAGGGATGGGACGATGGATGGAGGAGGTGAAAACAAATAAAGAGTTTAAGGGATTAAGGAAGGAAGCACCATTAAGAAAAGGGTGTAATAATTACAATATAAGAGAAAAAATATGGATCTGGCCCTTTTTTTTCATGGTAAGAGTGACGGCAATAAAGAAAAACAGAAAAAGAGAAAAATATCATCAGAGGCACAGATCTTGTAAGAGTCGCACATTAGGGACCTTCTCAACCATCCACCTCTGCTCTTACCCAGGTGTGCTAAATGATGAATTCCACTTGATCATAAATTTGTTATTATGTGTACAGATAATGCTCCCTAAATATTTCAATACATGCAAGTGATTTTAGTCTTAATTGAGATCAATGGACCAATAGTATTTCTTTATGCCATAAATTTAATATTCAAATCATTTTCATTACTCTAAATTGACATTTAATAATCTAAATTTGGTTATTTGATATTGATTTAAATTTAAAACGTTTGCGTCCTTGTGTTGGAGAAACAACTGTGAAAACAAGATGTCATATCTTTCGAAAGGCGCTCTCGACCACTTATAAATGTTCTCTTACCTAAAATTATTTTTTTCATTGTGTTGTAAAAAAAAAACGTTTCTTGTGCCCAGTGTCACACCGGTGAGGTTTGTCTTGTCTTGGTTTTTGGCTTGTCATTTCCTGTTTTATTTTGAAAGTAACTCCCCTCTCGTTTCAGGTCACTTGCCCTTCCTCATGTGTTTCCTGGTCTGTCATCCCTGATCCCTGATTGTTTTCCCCTGTTGCTCGTTATCCCTCTGTGTATTTAAGGGGCCGTCCAGACGAAAACGTTTTAAGTGCGTAAACGCAGAAGTCCTGTGCGTTTCGCCCTGCCGTCCATACGAATCCGGTGTTTTTGCGGCGTGAAAACCCACTTTTTTTAAACCAGCTCTCAGGGTGGAAAAGAAAAAAACGACACCCCTCCGTTTCGTGATCGTTTTCGTGTGGACGGCGAAAACGAATACACTGACGTCATCGCCCCGCTCCTCGACCCTCGAGCCTGACTTCTTCCCCCGCGACGTCTCCTAACAACAACAATAACGGCTGCCTCCGTTCTCGTAGCAGATATTCTGCTCGTCTGTACGACGGCGTATCAGGGCCAATGAAAAAATAACGGAACCGAGAGAGGGGGGTGATATTCCGGGGAAAAAGTCACAGATATGCTACTTTATTACGATGCTAAAAAACAACCGCTAGCTAACTTCTCATGAATGTAAGTTTATTTGTCTAATTAATCCGTCCCAACGTGTGACAACGCCTCATCAAGGTCCTTAGGGTGACGGCTGTTGATACGTATTGTTGGTTTTATTTATACAGGCCAAATTGTCATCTAATGGGTGTTTATTGATCGGGTGGTCGGGCGGAGATTAGCCGTAACTCTCACGTGTTGCCATAGCAATGGCAAACATCCGGTCAAGCTCCGTCTCTTCTTCTGCGTTTTTGTAGCAGAAACAGCTCCGCATAAGGGCCTGGAATATGTACTACAGCGCGCTGAATCGTTTTCAGTGAATTCGTCTGGACGCGGATTTTCTTGAAACGACGCCAAGGCAAAACGGAGAAAAAAAGTTTGTTTCGCTTCGTCTGGACGGCCCCTTGTCTGCGTCTCCCCTTGTCTTGGGCCGGTTCGTTTCATCTCTCGTCACGTCACGATCCTCCAGCCACAGTACATAGCCTTGCCAAGCCACGTTTATATTTTTATATACCTTAACTTTTTTGAAAGAAATTTTGCTACAAAGTTGTTACATGATACTTTCTCATTCTGACAATTTTATTTTAATTGGCATACTTTTCCCTGCATGTCACTGTTCACTGTTTGTTTGTATTAGCATGCTATTGCTCCCAAAACACACACACATTGTTCTCTCTCTCTCTCTCTCTCTCTCTCTCTCTCTCTCTCTCCGTCTCTCAACCACACACATACTGTACTTTGCGTTGATGGGGAAAAAGGAGAGAATGGGTGTAAGGTTTCTTTCTCATTGGGAATGGAGTGAAGGCCGAGTCACTGTGGCATTCTTCTGCATGTGTGTGTTGTGTATTTTTATATGCGGGTGTCTGTGTGTGTTTGAGCACCAGTTGAAAGGACAAATTTGCGGCTCGTTAAGAGGCTGTGGCTTTTCACACAGCAATGAAGGAAGTGTGGCTGTGAGTGAGTGTGTGTGTGTGTGTGTGTGTGAGAGAGAGAGAGAGAGAGAGAGAGAGAAGCCGAGCATGACAGTAGAGAATGTGTAAGAAAGAATAACACACATGGTGTGTGTGTGTGTGTGTGTGTGTGTGTGTGTGTGTGTGTGTGTGTGTGTGTGTGTGTGTGTGTGTGTGTGTGTGTGTGTGTGTGTGTGTGTGTGTGAGAGAGAGAGAGAGGTGGACAGTAAGGAGGTTTATACAGTGTTACTCTCTGTCAGTGTGTATGTGAGTATGAGCCAAACAGCTTCCAACAAGCATGTGCATTTGTGTGTGTGTGTGTGTGTGTGTGTGTGTGTGTGTGTGTGTGTGTGTAAAGGTGTGAGGTGGCTGGCCAGATGATCACCCACTGCCCAGCCCCAGAGAGGGTAACACCACACTGGTGACCCAGACACATGCACAGTCCAACACACACACACACACACACACACACACAGAGACACATGTACAGATTTTGACGACACTGAGGAGGAATGCATTTTCTGTGAAGTTTCACAACTATGGGATGATGGTGGGTGGGATAGGTGGTAGTGAGGGTCTCTCCCTCACAGTGTTAAGTGAAGACCCAACACCTTTCAGACACACACACCCTGTCAGTTTTCTTCCAGCATTTGCACACTAATGCATTTCAAAATGCATCTTCTATCTCCGTTTGGCCGTCCACACCTTCTACACTTCTATGAAACCGCTATTTTACAACACTGCGCTGATACAGTTTTTGACTGTTGATAAAAACCACACACAAAATAAGAAACTCACCCTTTTGAGTCTTAAGTGTTTTGATATAGTTTTCAACTAGCTAGGCGAAGCAATGAATGAAAATTGTTGACTGTACAAAACTTCTTCATAATCTTCTTTTTCTTTGCTTGACCAGATGCCAGCCTTGTGCCTGTGAACCGTTGGGCAGTGTCAATGCTTCGTGTCATCCAGACTCTGGGGTGTGTGTGTGTAAGCTGCTGGTAGCTGGAGACAAGTGTGATGTATGTCAACCTGGAGCGAGTCATTTTGACCCTGAGAGCCACTTTGGCTGCAGTAAAGGTCCGTTTTATATGCTAACACACACATTTACACACACATGCACAAATCCACACACATTGACCATTTCCCAGCCAAAGCTACTGCTGGCTGAGAGTGGCATCAGGCTCTCAACAGGAAAGTGAATACGTTTATTGTTGAAGTATTCCACCCCTCCCCCCACCCCCAAAAAATGCACTTCTATGTTCATACTTGTAGTCACACCGGACGCGAATTGAGCGGCAACTCTACATTGAAAACCATGTAAATGGCGCGATGACACGCGATTCAGGCGGCGGCGGCGGCGCGAATGGAGCGTCTGGCGCGACGCGAATAAAGTTGAAAATATCAAACTTTTCAGGCGGCATCGCGCCGCGACATCCAATCAGCAACGAGTTCAAGCCGACAGACAGATGGACAGGCGCGCCGCAGCTGAGATGGACGGGCTGCATTCCCAAACAACCCGACTCCGAGAAGACCGGACCCCGCTACTGGCCTCTCACCGTCCACAGGCTGAGCCTCAATCAGAAGGACTCAGGCCCCCGAGCGGCACCGGGCAAGCGGTCTTCCGTACGCCACATTTCCCACGTCCGCCCGTCGGACGGGGATTCGGCGGTGGGCTCTTCCCTCTTCGCTCGCCGCTACTGAGGGAATCCTGGTTAGTTTATTTTCCTCCGCTTAGTAATATGCTTAAATTCAGCGGGTTGTCTCGTCTGATCTGAGGTCGTAGTCGAATGTGGCCCCCGACTCTCCCTGGGGAGAGGTGCGAGGGACGTGGCTCCCGGAGGAGGCTCACAGACTCATCGGAGGAGGGTCCGCCGGCCCCCCGCCGGCGCTGCCCTCGTTTCCCCCGCTAGAGCGGCACCGGTTCAAAAATGAGCGTCATGCGCGAATGAAGCGAATGACGCGAATGACACAAATAGTCCAAAATGATCAAGCGGCGCGATACAAGCGTCTCAAGCGATTGTATTCGCGTCTATCGCGTCCGATTTCTATTTTTTCTTACTTTATCGGCAATGATACGTTGTGGTTTCTTTCTTTCGACAAATGTACATTGTACGCCACCTTGGATAAAAGCGTCTGCTAAATGCTCTGTAAATGTAAACTATTCCTTAAAGGATAAGCAAAGATTCAGCACATCGATGATGTAAGAAAGTCTGATTTTTGGGGCTTGCTGTCTGTGACTAATAAGGCATTTACACAAAAGCAGTATTCTGTAATTATAAACTGTAACATTATGTAATTTAGTTTAACCTATATCTATCACTGTTCATCTCTTTTACTTTTTCCCTCTTCATCTGTGCAGCACCCTCCCAGCAACCTGCACCAGTAGGTTTTGCTCTCAGTTATTCCTCCATTCTTCTCTCCTGGCAACCGCCTGACTCCCCAAACTCAAACAGACTCAACTACACACTCATCAGGGATGGACAGCCGGTGCATAGCATCCAAAGTGTCTTTCTTTTCAGTAAGCATCCAGACTGGTTTTCAAACAACTTTAATCTCCTTTAATCCCCAGCATTTATAATACACATAAAAAAAAACATTGTTTTTCCACCGTACTCCTTCCTTCTTCACCCATTTTCTTTCAGGCGCTGAATCGTTTGAAGACACCGGTTTGTTTCCCTACACCAACTACTCATACTGGCTTGTAACAGCTAACGTGGCCGGTGCCACAATAAGTACTTCGGCCTCATACCAATCTTTAAGTGCACCGCCTGAAGCAAAACAGCTCCATTTAAATCTTGTAGGACGACCCGGTCCAACGACTGCTGGCTTTAACTGGAGCACACCACGAAATGACACCGGCCCAGTGGAAAGGTAAGTAAGGAGAGAAAGGAAGAGAGGTTTAGAGACAGAGAACTGGACTAAAGTCAAAAATACAGATATAGTTGTACTCCAACTTGTCAAAGTGAGAAACAATTTTCAGTTACCCTAGCTGTAAGATGACTGCCGAAAACATTGTAATGATTCATTCATCTTATAGCCTAACAGTACAGCTTGAGGGTAGATGTGCTTAAACTAGCCAACTACAATGAGTGACCTCTCGAAGCCACTTTTGAAGATACAGTTTGTTCCAGACCATTCAGAATTGTTAATCTCTTCAAGCAAGACAGTCAATTGAAATTGAGGAGAAGGGAACATTGAAAGCTTTCCTTGAATCGTTATAGGAGATAGAGATGAAGAGCAACAAATATAGAGAGCAACCAAGTGAAGGACTTATACAGGAGGGAAGAGTGGGAAAAGTATACTTTGATGGAAGGATATGAAAAATCGAAGGATGTATGCAGAGTCAGTGGAGAGTTCAGATGGAGAATTAATTAAAGGGAAGGAGGAACCGAAAACATTTTATTTGTCTCAAAAAGCGTTTCCCTCAGGTTCAGTAGGATATTGAGAGTTGTTATGAACAAAGGGAAGAGATGGATGGACCGTCAAGTTTGAATGTAAAGAGGAACATGGACAGTTTGAAACAGCATGGGTAGACTAGCACTCATTTTTATTTATTTGTATATTTTTAAGATTATTTTGAGGTTGCATTTTTGCTTATAATGTAAAGAAGGGAGGCAGACAGGAAATACAATATTCGGACCTCTGAATTGCTGCCTACTATTCAAACTAGGGACATTGCAGTTTGCATGGTACATGTCTCAGCACCTAGACCATGTGACCTGTGGAGTGATAAGGAGGGATGGAAAAATGAAGAAAAGAGGAATTGATCATCATCATTTTTGGCTCCCACAGGTTTGTCTTATCCTCCACACTGTCTGGAGCAGAGCCTGTCATTCACTACACAGGCCTATCTACAGAGACTGTGGCAAGCGGTCTGAAGCCCTTCACCCAATACACTGTAACACTGGAGGTAGGTGAGGCAATTTTTAGCTGCCAGTATTTTTACTTTTTAATATTTTATTTTCTGTCGGTGTATCAATGGTGTCTTCAATGGGATATAGCAAGTGAGCCTGAGCCACGCAACAGTTGCACATTTTCAGCATGTAGCCTGCAAAATGAAAATGACTAAACCCCATCTTTGTCTACAGGCGTGCTCTTCTGGGGGATGCACTTCTACCCCACCACTGTCTCTTCTGACAGCCTCCGCCCCCCCACTAAACCAACCCCCACCCAGAGTCACTGCTACGGGACCTCATACACTGTATGCTTCCTGGGAGTCCCCCAGGCAGCCAAATGGTAGGATCCCAAACATGCATACTTTAAGGCTTTTAGGCCTTATGTCACTGGAGAAGAATGAGAATCAATGAACAACACTACTCACACTCATACAGAGAAATAAGCACTGAACTGGAACTGCCTTCAGTAAATCCAGAGAGCTTTGTAATGGCTCTAAGGCTCAATGTCATACAAAGCTCTGTAACCTGGATTCCTCTCTGTTTGCGTGTCTCATTTTTTTTCTCTCTCTCTCTGTTAATCTTTTTCCTTCCCAGTGTCATTCTAAGCCTTCTTACATTGGCTTCTCTGTGTCGCCTTCCTCCATTTTCTCATCAGTTCAAAAAATGGTTGATGTAGCTCTCAACTGAACTCCAATCTCAGTCGTCACCTATGCACCTCCACCTTTTTCAATCTGGGTTTGTTCCTGGTCTTGGCAAGACCCAACATTTTTCTTGAATCAGTTGAGGTAGTCTCATGTCGAAACACAGTTTATTCTAACTATTTAGAAACCTTAGTGTTGAATGATGCTTTTGATGCATGTGGTCATATGTGAAAATTAACTGAAGAAGAGACTGCAGCGCAACAGTGCAACTGCTAACACCATTTTTTTTCCTGGTTAAATGGGAGTTTATCCAAGCAGTATGTGTCTGGAAAGCATTATTGCCTTGACCTTCTCAAATCTGATTTGCAGATGTTGAGCCTCTCCACAGTACTGCATTATTTGTATCTTTGTTAGTGTCATCTGCCTTCAGCTTTTCAGCACTAGAATCTCTGGACCATTCTCCACAATGCCTTTGCCTTGTAATTCATTGATTTAACAATTTAAATTTAGGAATTAAAATATCATTCATAGGCATCAAGGATAACCGTGTTCACTCCAAGGATAAGGCCAATATCTCCAAAACTAGGCCAAAAAAATATACATTGGTAAATAGCACTACAGGTAAGAGGAAAATGTGTATTTTGAGGGTGATCTGTCCCTTTAAGAGTCCTCTATATTATTTGATAATATTTGTATTTTTTTACTGATCACACCATTTGGACACTATTCCATAGTGGGTCTGTAAGTCTCTTATTGTATTTTGGTGCTGCATGCTCTGTCCTCATCCTAAACCGGCTCCGTTATTTTCATATTAACAAGTGGAATAGAGCCGAGATTAGGACAATAGCCTGCTTCCCACTAGAGAGCTAAACAGGACTAGCCAGGACTTAGTCATTATCAGTCTATTTTCTACTACAGGGCAAAACGCTGGCCAAGGCTTTCTCATTATTTGTGGTGTTAGATTTTCCTCAAAAACAAAACATGATAATTTACACAATTTAGCATACTGTCACCAAAGGGGATGAGTATTAAGCAGGGTTGCAGCTTCTAACTCACTCTTGACTCTTTTATCATGAACAGGCTGAATTGTCAATAAAATGTATTCAATAAAAAGAGTTGAGCTAGGATAAAAGAGAAAGCCGGTAACATTTCCTGTAGCTGCAATTGTTGCTTCCCTTATTTGATTTTAGAAATAACTGTTTTGTGTTTAGTTTTGTTGTCATCAGTACTAATCTTTTTCACACTTTGATTTGTGTGCAGGTGTTATCACAATGTATGAGGTTTTTCTTCGTGGACCAATGGAATCACAGAACCTTTCAAGTCCTGATGTTGAGAAGCTAGTGTTTGTCAGCACCGGTTGGCTGGATCCAAGTGTTTCTCCAGAACCGCAGCTGACCAATAGGAGCACAGTCTCACCCCCAGAGGACAGTACCATTGTAGGAGGTCTACAGGCGTTTTCCACCTATCAGATGAGAGTTGTGAGCATCAATATGGCAGGAAGTGTCGCATCAGGTTGGGCCACAGCACGCACCATGGAGGGAGGTTTGTATAGATCATGATCACTGCTGAACTAAGCTTGCAGGCATTTTTTGTTATTCAGTCTATGGGTGTATCCTAGTTCAATGAAAGGGCCAAATTAAATTAATCTACTATGAAGATTTCAGTTTAGTTTGGTAACTATTTAGGTTGATATTTTTAATTGATATTTTAGTGATTTGACACCAGAGAAAGTCATTTTGAGTGAGCAGAAAACATATTTGAAAAGACACGTCTTTCACGATTAGACCCTATCATAACATCATATATTTTATGGGGGTGATGTATCTGTAAGTAGAATATAAAATTCTGCTATGATTTAAAGTTTGACATTAGCAACACGATTGACTGGTGGAGCTTGTGACAAGATCTGGTTGGTTTAACTAAAAATGTGAATGTCCATAATCCGCTGATTAAGAAGAAGCAGGAGGAGTGAAAGAGGAAAAAATGTGAATGAATTAAGCATAAAGATAGTCTTCCTGAGTGAACTTACGCTGAGGTTCACATGACTTTATAGTTTCCCCATAGATAACAAATCAGCTTTTTTTGCCTTTTGAGTGTTGTTAAACGATAGGCTCATTTAGTGCCATTGCTGAATGGTCAGGTCAATGTGGATTTTATTTAAGATAGTTTCTCACATTAGATGTTGGCATCCATAAATATCTTGTACTATATCCCTCTTCCAATTCTGAAACTCGAAAGGTCCTACAATTTGACGTCCTCAAGGTAGATAAATGAAAAAGAAAGACTAGAAAATGGCTTTTATTGTAATCTGATTGAATTAGATTTGATTGCTGTGTTGGTCTGGATTATTTTCAGAAATAATGGTTTATGAACAGAAGAATTTAGCATGAATTCAGGGCAAAAGATATTTAAATTATGACAGAAATCAGAATCCGAGGAATGTAATAAAGTTATATTTTGGTCAAAATCTGTCCACCAGATGCTCATGGATGGAATGAAAACATTATTGTATTAAAGAAAAAACAGGCATTTGTCAAGAGGAATGAAGAGACAGGAAGGAAGGAGGGGGGAAATGAAACTGGTTGTGGGGGTGGGGAATCTCATTAAGGTATTTGAATTTCAAATAGATGATATGGCTCATTAGGACTAAACGATTGCCTCCAACATCACTCTAAGCTATGTGTCTGGATAACAAGCATATGATAACACCATTTTAAATGTTGAGTGTGGCAGTGTTTGTGCACGTGCATGCGTGTGCTGTGTTAAAAAGAATATGACTATGGTTATGTCGACCATGAATCACATTTCACAGCATATTTCACAGCTAGATGCCCTCAACAGTAGAATAAAAGAATCCTTCTCTCTAATCTGTCATGTTATAGTGGCTATCACAACCGTAGAATCATAAAGAACTTAAATCCATTAAATCCACATCCACTAAGTAACCATTTTTTAAAATGATAGCACTGCATATCAAGGTTAATTTTTTATTGTATTAGTGGCAGTCATAGGAAAACTTTTCCTAAATATTATCATCATTATTAAGTAATAAACAGTTGTATTTAGTAGTCATGCCAGGTTTTAGTGTCAGGCACACATAGGCTTTTAAGACTCTTTTCAATAGTTTTCAACTGTTAAAAAGTGAAATGCTTCATAGATGCTGCTCTCAATAGATGTTAATTTGAGTCATATTCTCACTTTCTCACTTCTTATTTGTTAAATTACTTTGTTGCTATTTTGTCTTGTATACAGACATCTCTGTCTATGGGAGAAAGTCTTGTCGGGGGCCAATGGCATCAAATGACGGACAAGGAAATTGTAATTCTATAATTAATGTCAGATTGCCTTTGAAGCCTGGTTTTCTTCCAGGTGGCTTACTAAAATCCCTCATATTTGCTAATCTTGTAGTTTGGCTGTACCCCTTTTTGGGATAATTTGTTAATTATAATGATTATTTTGAAATTATATATTGGTTTCTTCGACAGATTTGTGATATCGCAGCAAAGTATATATTTGTCATTTATAAATATGCATACATGATTTGTTAGTAATTACTTCATCATTAATGAATGGCTAAATGTGTGTGATGTGTTTATTTTACACATTTGTGGCGTGTTTTCAGTCCCAGAGATGATGGCTCCTCCAGAAGTGTCTGCACTGTCATCCACCAGTCTGGAAGTTGTGTGGAGCACATCTGAGGGTCAAGGGATCATCCCCAGAGGACTGGTCACAGAATATCGGGTCAACTTGCTCACTGAACAGACCAATAACCCCTATGCTCCTCCGGTTATTAGCCAGGTAAGACGTACACACTAGCTCTTGCACATAATGATCAGAACAACTATACAACTTTCAGTTGAGAGAAAATGTGCTCCATTGGCTACAAGTCAAGATAAAAAGGCTCCTTATATAGTTTTTGTTGTTGTTGCAAATACTGCTGGAAAAGCTCATCCTCAGCACAACTGATGTTTGGCCATTTTCTTGTGTTGATAATGTTCTCAACTGCAACAGCATTAAAGTTTTGGAAGCAGAGAATGGATAAATGCAATTGACCCGAACACTTTTAACTGCCCTGGCAATTTAATGAAATGTGATCTGATTTGATATGTCAGGCAATTTAAAATCAAATCACCGATATCTTAGGAGATTATGTTTAATTAAACGTTGTTCTCTGATGGTCACAGTTATTACACAATTAATCGTGCAGCTGTAGTGTATAGGTTGTCAGGCCATGTGAACAGCTACCACACTATGAGAGGGTGCTTGTGTGTTTCTTGCTTCTGTTGCTCTCCTCTTTTCTTCCTAATTGAATAAAACACTAGTTGTCTAAGCTCATTTTAATTCCCTCTTTGTCTCCCTTTTCTCAGGTCTTACATAGGGTGGGACCATCGGCACAGCCAGTATATTTAGTGGAGGGGCTGAAGCCTTACCATGTGTACAAATTTACTGTTGCACTCTGCACAAAGAGAGGTTGCGTTTCCAGTCAGCCAAGCACAGGACGGACCTTACCAGCAGGTAAACACAAAAAGATGTGCACACAAACACATGGATGCAGACAAATAGAAAAATGTATATTTGGCAATATATATATATATATATATATATATATATATATATATATAATCTCCTTCTCACCGCTGTAGGGGTGGTATCTGTGTCATCCTCAATCTCGGGTCCTCTACCAGAGGCCTGGGAGTTTGGGGGTTCTGCGCAGTATGTTTGCTGTTCCTAGGACTGCACTCTTCTGGACTGAGGCTTCAGATGTTGTTCCTGGGATCTGTTGGAGCCACTCTCCCAGTTTGGGAGTTACTGCCCGAGTGCCCCCACTACCACAGGGACCACGCTAGCCTTGACCTTCCACATCTGTTCCAGCTACTCTTTCAACCCTTGGTACTTCTCAATTTTCTCATGTTCCTTCTTCCTGATGTTGGCGTCAGCTGGGATCGCCACATATATCACCACCACTGTCTTCTGCTCTTTGTCCACCACCACTATGTCCGGTTGGTTAGCAAGGAGCTGTTTGTCAGTCTTGAAGCTGAAGTCCGACAGAACCTTGGCCCTGTTGTTCTCAGTCACCTTCTGTGGTATGGCCCATTGGGATTTGGGTACTTCTATTCCATACTGGTTGCAGATGTTCCTGTGTACTATCCCAGCCACTTGGTTGTGCCTCTCCATGTACGCTGATCCAGCTAGCATCTTACACCCTGCTACTATGTGCCGGACTGTCTCAGGGGCTTCTTTGCACAGTCTGTATCTTGGGTCTGATCTGCTCTGGTAGATCCTGGCCTCTACGGCTCTTGTGCTTATGGCCTGTTCTTGTGCTGCCATGATTAGTGCCTCTGTGCTGTCTGTCAGTCCTGCATTTTCCAGCCACTGGTAGGATTTCTTGATATCAACCACTTCCTCTATCTGACGGTGGTACATGCCATGTAGGGGCTTGTCCCTCCAGGTTGTCTGCTCCTCCTCCAGAGTCTCATCAGGGTTCTGCTGCCTGAGAAATTCACTTAGCAGTTCATCCTTCTGGGCCATTTTTTCGATGTAATCTCGAATTTTCAATGTTTCATCCTGGACCGTGGCCTTGACGCTCACTAGCCCTCGGCCTCCCTCTTTCCGCTTAGTGTATAGCCTCAGGGTGCTGGACTTGGGGTGGAACCCTCCGTGCATATCTGTGGCTTCTATCTCCTCCTTTGGCCAGCTTATGATACCAGCGGGGTATCTGATGACTGGTAGTGCGTACATGTTGATGGCTCGGACCTTGTTCTTACCATTCAGCTGACTTTTCAGGACCTGCCTTACTCTCTGGAGGTATTTGGCTGAGGTTGATTTCCTTGTGGCTCTTCATGGTTTCCATTAGCCTGTGGGATGCCAAGATACTTGTAGCTGTCTTGGATATCACCTATGTTGCCCTCTGGTAGGTCGATCCCCTCAGTCCTGATCATCTTGCCTCTCTTTGAGACCATCCGACCACACTTGTCCAATCCGAATGACATCCCTATGTCATAGTTGTAGATCCTGGTGGTGTGGATCAGTGAGTCTATTTCTCGCTCGCTCCTGGTGTACAGCTTGATGTCATCCATGTAGAGCAGGTGGCTGATTGTTGCCCCACTATGGAATCGGTCCCCGTAGCCACTCTTCGTGATGATCTGACTGAGGGGGTTCAGGCCTATGCAGAACAGCAGTGGTGATAGTGCACCTCCCTGGTATATGCCGCACTTGATGTTGACTATATATATACTGTACAGTGTTTCCCCTACCATTGTACAGGCCTGGCGGCACGCCAGGCCAAGGAGACCTGCCGCCAGGCCAAAAAAAAAAATCAATATACCAAAAATAAGCCACCTATCAATTCATTCATAAATCAATAATCATTTACATTAGGAGCGCCTCCGCGCAGCACAGCAGACTTGCTCCGCAAGACGCGCGGCCGCAACAATCCTCGCCGCGCGCTCCCGCTACTTTTTTCTTCGTGTCCTTTACGCGCTTGATGTTGTTCTGATGCCGTTCCGCCTCGTTAAACCACCACGATGTAGCTTTCTACTTTGAAAACACGGAACGTTGACACTGTATTTTGATAAGCTGTTGCACTCTTTAGACTCGTGGTGTGAGCGGAACCGGTCCATAGGGTCCATAATATTTATTTTATTACATTACATTATTATTTATTTTTACATAATAAAAATGCCGCTGTGTGTCTCCGTCCAAAACCCGCTGCGCTCGCGCTGTCTGCTCGCACAGATCCGCTCGTGCGCACATGCGCTGATGCAGGTCGAGTGTTGTCGAGAAATATAAGCAGAGACGGCGCTCCTTAAAAACAACATCACGCCATGTGTGTGTAGTATTAGGACGTGATGACGTATGTACAACCGGCCAAAGCCCGTCTGCCCCCCCCTCCCCGGGGGGGAGGATTGTTTTTGATAAGATGTGGAACTTTGAGTTAACTGCTGTTGAGTAAACCTATAACTTATATTTTACTTGATAAAATAAGACAATATATGCACTCATATGTCGTTGTAGTGTTTTACAGTATCTGTAGCTATTAATGTGATGCTCATCATTTTCCAGCCATATTTTTCTGGACCCTGATCATTTCCATCAACCAGCACCTTAATAAGTCACTCTCTCCTTGTGATCTTGAATACACTCTGGTTGAACAAAAATGTTGAATGCAAATATAATAATTGCAGAATTGCAGACTGCTTGCTGTGCCACCTGACTTAATCCAACTGCACCAATACACCATCCCACGCGTCTCGTCTGTATAGGGTTTTTTCGGTGGGTACCACCGGGCCTGAAAAAAATTCTAGGGGAAACACTGCTGTATAGTATAATATCAACAATAATCAGTTTTGTAGAAAATAGGTTTGAAAATAGGGTGCTGCCATGCCATAGATAGATACATAAATGGCAGTTCAGTTACATACTGTGTGTGGTATTGAATCATAAAAAATCATGTTGTTTATTAAACAAGTCAATAATAACATGTAACAATAATAACGAGTTTATAGTGCCATGTATAAAACTACTTTGTAATTATGTATGTATACAATGCTAAGCCATTAAAGTAATAATTGTTGACAGATTCATTTATAGAACATATTTTATTTTAATAATAATATTTTATATTATATTTTCTATATTGGCATTTCTACATCACAATTTCACAACAATTCAATTCAGTTCAATTCCTTTTGACATATCCACACATGCATCCAAAAGCACACAGTCAGTCATCGGGTACTTGAGTGGCGACAGCATCGGCTCTGTTAACAAGAGGGGATATTCATGGTGCGCAGCACTAAAAACAATTTACTGTTAATTACAAGGAAAAAAACGTGGCGTAGCACACACTTTCTGCTGGCCGTGAATCAACACAGAGTTACAGAAACACACATACAGTGTCTCTCTCTCTCTCTGTGTCTTTAGATTTATAACCATTATGGAAGTCGAATGAATTAGCTGTGTTTAATAACTCAGGCACAAATCTATGGGCCTTAGAGGAGCACTAACTGATCAGTGCAGGATGAGACGGACGCACACAATTTTATTCAGTGTCAGTTTCTTTCTGACAGTCTGTTGCTTTCTTACTTTCACTCAATCCATCCTGCACTTCTATCTCTACCTGGCACTTTCACTTAAACACAAACTAGCACATGGCAGCAGAGGAACATGAATCACTCTGCAATATACATATTACACACACACACCTGACCCGTCAACACACACTTCCATCTGTTCACTCATGGTCTCTACTCTTGCTGCTTATTTTATGTCTTTTTCCATTTTGTTTTTGTTTTGTTTATCCCTTTATTTGAATAGACAATGGCTGCGCTGAGTGGTTGTGAAAAAAAACAACCTTTTATCTATAAATACTTGCTCAGGGATTTGAGCTTTTGAACGTACTCTAAACAGCTACATCTGTTGACATAGGGAATATTTTCATTTCATACAATTCTCAAAAAGTCCTTCCTTGTTTTTATTGTGATGAATGATACTTCATATTGTAATCGGTGGACTTTTTAAATTTATTTTTAATGGCTACATCTGTTGACACAGCGACAATGTTTATTTCAAGTGATTCCAAAGACTTCTCTTGACTGTAATACAGTACAATACAATATGGCTTATTGTACCCAGTTGACTTTTTGAATGTATTTTTAACAGCCACATCTGTTGCCACCATTTTGTTTCATCCAACGCCAAAGATGTCCCTTGTTTCAACTATAAGAAATGATAATGGCATATGCCGTTTAGCAGATTTTCCCTTTTTTTAAATCTGCATAGCATCCGCCACTTCATTGGGTGTTGAGCTTCTGTCACAACTCCACACCTCATACAACTTTCACTTCAAAATCATTTTGAGTCGTCACAGAAAATATTTAATAATAATTCTCAGAGCATAATTAATGCTATCAGGAAGTGTATCTCACCTCAGGATATTAACAGTTTTTCCTCTGTCAACAGTAGGTAACAGATGAGCTGTAACCATGAGATGAAAGAGAGAAGCTGGTGCCTTTCTTTTATTTTTGTTGTTTGTATGACTATTTATGTAAGCATTTAAGTGCATTGCTCAGAAAAACACTTCATCATTATATTATAACACCTAGGCAGTTAAACTTCAGGGATATCCATCCGTCCATTTAGGAATCACAAGTGATTGTGAATCAATCCTCCTGCTTTAGTGCAAGTGAGTGACAGCAGGTGCAATGGAGAGGCAAACGCAAAACAACCCCTGAAAAAAGGGAATGGAAATAGTGTGTATTTACTGTACTAGGATATTTGTACATTTCTGTAGGCTTTACATTTAAATTCCAGAAATATATAACTATATTATAAACCATACTACAGTCAGTTTTTTTAGGTTTTTTTTAAGGCTTTCCACTGGTCATATTTGCAATATAATGTACTGTATATTTTATTTGTCATTTTCTACAGAATCCGAAATGTTCAACCTGTATAAAGTATTACCAAGCAGAGAAAAAGCCAAACAGATCTTTGTGCTATAGCAATTGCTTTATGTATTATTTTTCCAAGTGATCTACATTATTGAGTGGTAGAGCTGAATCTATAACATAAGTATTTTTATATGTAATTCCTAAAATGTTCCCCCATTGGTAGTACAAATCTGAAGAAAAACTGAAAACTTCTGCCTGTCCATCAAAGTTAAGACTCTTTTTTCTGTTGTATTTTAAGGAAATTGTTTTATCTCCCGAATTAAACTGGAAATTATGCTCACATTAAGTGCTACTACTACTACTACTAGGGTCTACTTGAGCGTGGTACTGATGCACTGATAAATCTACCACACTTAAGGCAGGGCCATTAGAGCCAACTACCATCTGCTGAATGGGAGCAGACGGCATCTGCGAAAACCACTGGAGTTACACCAAAGCACATGACTGAACATTAGTGTGCATGCTGAAACAGACGTAACGACACAAGGAAAGAGCTCCCTCGGCCATGTGCGTGGATGCACTCGCGATTGTTTCAATGTGTGTGTCTTTCACAAAGTTATCGATCAAGACGTAAAGTGAGTGGCTAATCAGGGACTGATGGTGATGTTTTATGTATCCTACATCCATAAAGGCTTGTTCTACAAGACACAATACACATGTGGAGACATACACGCCTGCACACTCACACTGTAACACCACTCAACAGAACAGGAACTTTATTGATTTACGCATAATTGGACTGAGGCCCTTTTTGAGGAGAGAAATATGCATGGCAAGGGATCACGATGTCAATAAGTGGTGTGCTTGTGTGCGTGGTGTAACTGTATGCTAAGAGCCTGTTAAGACATGTCAGTCGCTGTAAAAACAGAAAACACACACACATGCACAATTGCTCCTCGGAGCTGGCCCATGATTTAGCTGCTTCATTACCATGTCGGCAGCTAAAATTAACCTTTCTGGTTGACTGTTAACCTTGTGTGTGTGTGTGTGTATGTGTGTGTGTGTGTGTGTGTTTGAGCACACCCATAATAAGGCAAGTGGCTTCAGTTATAGGGCCCTAGTTGCGTGGCGCAGCGCAGGGTGGCGGAGCCGGCGCAATGCAAGTTTCGACCAGCGCAGTCTTGCGCACGGTCAGTTTGGCAGTTTGTTGGATCGCCTGCGCCAAGATGGGTGTGGCCGCGCAGCAGGGGGAGGCGTCACAGATTCAGCTTGGCGCAGCGGAAGTTTCGTGGCAAAAAGCCTCGCAGAGACTGCGCCAAGAGATGGAACCGGAGTTGGGACTGCAGCTGGTCTGAGCGGCCCGCGAGGTCCCGGTGTCCCGCCGTTCTGGTGTTGGACGGGGAATCCGGTGCAGCTGTGGAGCGCAGATGATGACAGTGATGATGATGATGAATGGCCCGGCCGGCTCGTGCAGGCACCGGGTTTTCGCCACCATTATGTCTACTGCTGTGCGCCCTGACCCTGTTTTGTGATAGACATGCCTAAAATGTGCCTACAATTTCTATAGTGATATAATATCGGCATTATAGTTATTATGACTATAGGCACGCACAGCACGTGATGCGCGTGGTGGGAGCGGCGGCGCTGCTTCTGTCATTGGGTTGTCAAGTGACGAAACTTGCACTGCACCTCGCTTGCACACTAATGCAGAGAGAGGCTTCTGAAGTATGTGTACTCATGTACAAATACTCCAAGGCTTTGTGGTTCGCAAGACAAAAAAGTTTGCTACAAACAGATTCAGGGTGTACCATTTATCATAAAAAGCATAAAAATGAAGTATTGTTGGTATGTAAAGATAGAGTGGAGTAACGTCTACCTGAGCAGATAATTAAGTCTCTCTCACTATGAGTGTGTTGTTATCCATGCTTTTTCGAATAATATGCACTGTTAATCTCTGTAAATAGTTATCTGCAGGTGAATGCAGAATCTGTAGTAAACGGGACAAGATTAGAAGCATTCTGCTTTCAGTTTGTAGTCTGTGTGTAGTCCCTGGAAGGACTGACCAATCACTTTAGAGCGAGCTTTTGTTACGTGCTGGTAAAAATTCTGTGTGGAGCGCAAAATAGGCAGAATGCATTGGCCAAGAATGCAATATGGCATTCCATTGGCTATCATCTAACAAAGATTTAGCTTCTTTTTTCTTTTAGAGTAAACTTGGTATCCCATCACAGATGTCATTTCACAACTGAAACTTCTCAAATTGTTGAGACTTTGACTAAACTAAAAAGAATAATTGGTTTTCTTGCATTTCATACATCAAGGAAGTACACCACCATTTAAAAATAATGTGTGCGTGTGTGTGTGTGTGTGTGTGTGTGTGTGTGTGTGTGTGTGTGTGTGTGGTGTGTGTGTGTGTGTGTGTGTGTGTGGTACAGTCAATGTTCTAAATGTCACCATAGCTCAATTTCAATAGACTAGTAAGCTATCGATTGGCAGTAATTTATGGTTTGATGTGCCAAGATGAGCCGCCTAAGACAAGCTGTCCACTTCCCTTTTAAGAGCTCTATTAGAACTCACACTAAAGATGGTCCACATGTGTGTCACAGAGAGCTAATTTACTCCTACCACAGACCATTTAGACCATTACTGAAGCACATGCACACACACACACACACACATACACACACAGAAACACAACGATGGAGTGACACTTAATGCACGCACATTTTTTCCCTGTACAGCAGTCCATCACCTGCTTCTCTCCTCATTCCTATATATCTCCTCTCACCATATCAGCCAGTCTCCGGTTTGATTTATTTATGATACATGTTGAAGCTACGGCTCAAGTAGCACCCAGTATGCTTCAAAGGGACATTTAATTTAACATCTAAAGTGAAAGAAGGAAATTAAATTGACCCTCTGTTAAATGAAAATTGCACTTTTGTGCAGTCTAGACATACAGCACGTATGAGATAAATGGGCTTAAGACATGTTTCTACTGGGGTGGGGGGAAATAACATCAAGATTACACAATCATTGTTTCCCAATGTCTTTGAGTATGTTGGGTATGGTGCATTGGTAAAATGTGTTCACATTTTAGATTTTACATTACATTAATAAACAAAGGCTACTTTACGGAGACAGGTTGTTCAAACATTAGTATTATGCCATCTCGACTATTGTTCTGTTATTTGGGCCTCTGCCTCTAAGACTGACTTAAGCAAACTACAAACTGTACAAAACCGGGCTGCTAGACTTGCTCTTGATAGATCTTACAGATCAAATGTAGATCTGATGCATTCTGATCTCAAGTGGCCTAAAGCTCTTGATAGGTTATCCATTAGGTCCTTGATATTTATTAAGAATGTAATTTCCACTCATGTTCCTAGAGCTCTTTTTAATGAAATTGGTTTTTGCTCTGATGCTCATTCATACGGTACTAGATCTGCAACAGCAGGGCTAGTTGTGCTCCCACACTGTAGGAGTAATGCAATGAGGAGGACATCCTTCTATAGGTCCATTTCTTTGTGGAATATACTCCCTTCGCACATTCGTGTTATACCTGTGAAGAGGGAATTCAAGAGGCAAATTAAATCCTATTTTTATTTATGTTAAATATGAACTCGGGACTCTGACTTGGCTTGGCGCTCAATGAATTATGTTTTGATGAAGGTGTTTGCGCTCTGAGGCGCCCAGATGCCCATTTTTTTGTTTGTTTGACTGTTGCTATGTATTTGTAATTTTGTCACTACTTTTACTGTATTTGAGTGATGACTAATTGTTTGTATGTTCAGATTTTAATTGGACCCCAGGAAGACTAGTCTGCCGCTTCTGCGACAACTAATGAGGATCCATAATAAACAATAAACAATAAACAATAAAGGACTTTTGTAAAAGTAATCAGGCAGCTCACACATCCACATATCATGAAAGTCTGATTAAAATATGAGGACGTTTTTTTTTTACATTAAATTGGCATTCAATCTCATTTTCTACCTTTCTCTCCTCAGCTCCAACAGGAATGTCTCCACCTCAATTACATCCAGTAAATGAAACCACCATTCAGATAGACTGGGATCCCCCAGCTCAACTCAATGGACCACACCCACAATATCAGGTCTGTGAGATTATTTGATATTGCAACGCTGCGGACTCTTACGTATGAATGAATAAAACCTTTATTGCCTCCCGGGGGGGGGGGGGGGCATACAAGATAAAATAAACATCACATAAGACATAAATAAAATAAAAATATATTCAAATCAATAACTATATTATATCTATTATATCCCAATAATACGCCTTGGTTATACTTGTGTATGAATTAACTATAACTTTAGTGTTGTCTTACTTTGACCTGGACTTGGAGAATATAGTATTTATTGTGATTCTGAATGTATTTAGCTGAAGCTGAACAAAGTCGGCCCTTAAATAAGTCAGAGGTATTGTTGCCGTAATAGTACCTATTACTATTATTGTTATCATGGTTATATTATTAATATTATTTTATTTGTTAGGTGGAGAGGGCCGATGTCTCTCTCTCTGACCCACATGGTCCTGTTGTTAGAGGAACCAGATTCCCAGGACACGGTTACTACCAGTTTCCCAGTGACACCCTTCCTGTCAACACTGACTTCACAGGTAAGAGAGTAGTGTACATGTAGAAACATGCAGATGTGTGTATCAGAAAATGTCTGCATTGTTTTATGCTTTATGTGTGAGTGTATGTGCACATGAAACCTACATGCCTGTTATTGTGTTGTTCAGTGATGGAAATTCCTTCTCTCAGTCTACTAGTGACATTCCTTCAGAATGACTTCCCCAGTCATCTTAAAGGACAATTATCTTTCTGTTTACCAGCATCATTAGAGGGTTGAGCAGCACAGCCAAACATGTTCTGCTTCATCTGAGAACATCACCCAGTCTGACGCTCATAATTAATGACTGCTGATACTAATCAGTGGGATTTGAGCGGGCAAAGCTCTTCGATGCCACTTGAGATTACTTCACTGTCCTGTACAAGCCTTGTATCGCCAGTTATGTATTTCTGTGTGGACATAATATTTAAATTTGGATCCTAGATTAAAAAAAAAAATTCACAGCCCAATATATAAGATATAAAGCGCATATTTTCTGTTGTGTATATTATCTGTTGGTGAACCTGTTTTCTAAAACTGGTGGCAAATTCCTGACTTTGTGAGTTTGTGCAGATAAAGTTTTCATCTGTAACCTTATGTGACCGTGATCAACTGTAAATGAGTCAACAAATCTCTCTTTGTTGGTCACATAATCTTGTTCCAGCTAAAATACCCAAATATGTTTGCCACCCACAAAGTGTGCTGTTACATCTGATATATTAGCTTCCAGCCCAAATAGCCTGTCAGTGTCCAAACACTAAAAAGAGGGCGCCTGAGTGTGATCCTTAAGTGGCCTAAAATTAGCAGTTTCCATGCATACACACAAAGGTTACTTTTTTCACTGGATCCGAGTGGTTAATAAAAAAAAAATGTCTGTAAAAGCCCTAAGGTTGCGTAGGAATTATGAAAAGAATGAAGGGAGTGTATTGAGAGAGGTAAACCACCCTCAATGATGAGACAATAATCTCTTCAAATAAATTATTAAAATAAAAATCTGTTTTATTTTGTGACTTGCCTTAGAGTTGAAAGTGTCTTTGAGTATCCAAAAATGCGATATATAAGTCTTATGAATTATTATTATTATTATTATTAAAACACACCATGTTTTTACACTACACTTTTTTGTAACTCAGTGTTTGTGGATTGATTTGGGCAGTCAATTACTCATTCAACATAACAAGAAATTCACATTACACACATCAATTTCTTAATATATTTATTTTATACCGAGACTGTGGCCATTAGTTTGTAGATCTTTAATTACATTACATTTAACACTCATCTTTAGTGTCCTTTCTTCACAAAGGATGATTTGTGTGTACATAAGTCATAAACATACTAAGAACACTTTTTCAGGATCATTATTTTTTAAAGATCACAGATCAGATTTTTGTTATGATATCACACCTCTGATCTTGTTTTGGAACTGAATGGTCTGATGGTGTACTGTTGTTTTAATGTAAACCTGGTTAAATGTTAAGAAATGCTAATTCCCAGTTCTTGGTCATTACTCCCTCTGAATGCTGTGTTTTATCCCAAATCAACAAATACGGACTTTTGATCTGATCAGTGCTCCTTCAGCACAAAAGGTCAATAGGTCTCTAAATACTGCCAGCAAATAGATGATGAGTTTTGCTATGGAGTCGTGCCTCTCATCTTCTCCACTCTCCTCCTTCATAAAGGGTAATGGATCAGACAATCACTTTCAGACCGGATCTATTCTGGACCATGAATGTGTCGGCAGTCCTCAAACCATCGCCCTTTTACAACCATCAATACTAATAGCATCATCTCCAGACAATTATTCCCATCGAAGCGCATGGAACAGCGAACAAATCAAAGCCAAATTGGATTATGAATGTAATGCAGTGTAATGCCCCCTCGAGAGTCAATTGATCACAGAGGAGAGACTCGTCAATCGTCGATGTCTTATGGAAACCTAGTAACTCTGAAAATGACTGGACCATTTTTACATGTGTTGAATCTTTTTTGTGCAAAATACCATATTTCATTCAGCATCACAAACGGTTACTTTGAGTCATGAGAAAACTTTTTTGTGAGGTTTTTTGTTGTTGTTTTTGGGAATATAAATGCTTCAGATGTTCCTGGTGGGCTTTCTGAGATCTCCAGCAATTGTTTATTCAGGTTCTTGTGGGCTTTATCATTTACTAAACATATGAATTAAGGGCACATCTTTGAGCAGAGTTAATATTCTGTATGTTAATTTAAATCTTAATTAAAATCAGGATCGTTTTCCATTGAAATGATTTTGGCCAAATAGGTAATTTTCTATGTGCAGTTATTGTGATAGCATGGAATGTTTCTAGAATGATTTGTTGTGATTAACGATGGTTTTTAATGCTGAATGAAATTAGGGTACTTGAGGTCAATATTTACCACACTGAATCTTACTTTAGATAAAACAGGATAATAACCAGATGCAATCATGTTGTGATATGAATACCCTGTAAGTGCTTGTTTCCATAAATGCATGCCTATCTCATTCATCTTATCTGTAATGCTTCTGCATCTAAAGTGCCACAATGTGACTTCCTGCTCTTCTTCTTGTATTAAGGTTACTGGTTCTAAACAGATTATAAAATCCTCTCTCCTCATTTGTAAAATTGGCTGATTGGAAAGAGAATGATGGTCTGCTCATATTTTCACTAATCCAGATGTATTTCTATGATCCGCATTCAATAAAGAGCGGTGAAACATATTTTAAAAAAAAAACAGAAGAAAAAAATGAATAAAGGAACAAATAGACTTGGATCATTTCCAGACATGTCTGATATAGTACAATGCTGCAGCATGGCTGCAGCAACTGAGCAGAAAAGAGGGAAATGTTAAATGATACAAATTATTTTTCCTTAATTTATTTGATTGATTGCCAGGCATTGACGTTGAGAGGAGAGGGGGAGACATGTGTGAAGGGAAAGTTTGCACAGACATCATTAGTTTTTCCCCATTTAAAGATTAATCAGAAGAGGCTGGGCCCTTTAATTCTGTCATTTGTATATTTAATGGGCTGCTGCAGAATCTATGGGTGTAATTAGCTAGCTGCCGAGCTCTCATTAATACGCCAGGCTCTGATTAATGCCAGCACAGAGCTAACATGACTGGAGTTATTCAGGTTATGTTGTGTAGATGATTGCACACAACCTCCACTCTTTACTGAGACAGAGAAAGCAGAAACAATACACGAACACACGTGCCAATACTGCCTAATAAATAAGATTATTCTTAAAACTGTCAATGGCTGAATATTGCTACTTTTTATTGTTAAATGTTGTTAACATGACTCCCATTTGCTCACTTAGGCACAGAGAGAGGGGAACAGTACATTCATTCTGAACAATAAACTCAGTTTAAAACAGTCCTTAATCATTTTTAATTTAACGACTCAATTTAAACAATATAATTCTCTTAGTTAAAACCTCTGGGGTTGATGGTGTGAGTATAATTGGTTTTATGTACTTGTAGGTCATAAAATGTTCTTTACAGTACATTAAGTAATATATAACTCATGAAAGCAACTTCCAGATTGTGAGACAACAGCACTGTGAAACAACACAGGTTGTTCATTGAAAAAAGGTGAAGAGATGAGCTGAGATGCTACTGGATGGTTAGTTAATCTTAACACTTTGCCCCAGAGCACATGGGATGGCTGGATTGCCATGAAATTTGGTGGATATTCCCTTGCCAAAACATCAACTACTAGACTACTTGAAATATCATAACTAAATGAGAGCATTGCAAACCTGTTTACGCATTACCTTTTTTAAAATACAGTATTTTAGCCTCCCCTCTAGTCAGCAAATTGATTAAACAAACAATGGCACTTTGTTAATAAAATGTGGTAGTTTATTTATTTATTTTTTTTACTTTTTATAGTACCATTATTAAAGTCATTATGGAGGTCAGTCAATCTCCCAAAAGGTTGAAGAGGTGATTGTAATAGAACCAAGGTGTTCTCTTGGTGCAATTTCAAGAACTTGTTTCCTCTATTGTCCACTAGCAAACCTCAATACATTCTCCTAGTGTACTGAATTTTCTTTCATTTTTTTATTTTGTATTATTTTACAACCACAAAAACTGCACTTTCAGGAAATAGACACAAAATGTCTTAATTTTGGAAAATGTTAGACCAGTGTTCAAAACAATACTTTAAATCAAATTTAAATTGATGAACTGATTAAGTTGTCTTTGCTTTGGTCTGACCCTCGATTGAACAAGTGCACACTGGTGTTTTCTGTGGGTGTGCATGTGCTTGCATGGACCCTGTATGTGTAACGGAGACACCTGTCAGGATGTGTGCTCAGGTTTGTCTGTTGATGCCTCCAAAGTGGTTGTCAGTGTGAAGTAGCACAAGTCCTGTGGGGAAATCTGGAGGAAGCAGTGCTGAGCATGAGCAGTGTCACTTAGATGCTGTACATTGACCGAACACCGTGGCCAAGCATGTGTTGTCGGTCTGTCCCTCCAAACATGCTGTGGATAATATGACACCAACAGTTGTTTTTTTGTTATCTTACTGTATTTCAATGTACTATATCTGTTATTATAACAATAATTACGGATATTACCTTCCTGTATATGAACATATGCCAGAATGTATCATTTCAATTCAAGGATCTTTGCACGCAGCTGTTTCGTTTTTATATACCTTACCACTAAAGGGTTTGGTATTGATATTTTTCCTTCAATAATAACTATATGAATAGAGACAAAAATAGTATAACTCAGACGCCAAATATATTATTTACATTTGAAATAGTGTGGGCCAAAAAGAAGATTTTAATGATTCAAACTTACCATTATAGAATACGGTTGGAACCATTTCCATTCTTGAATCACATTTGGGCTTGCATTTGGGCTCTAAATATCTTAGGCTTCAGCTATCTTCAGATGTTTAAACTGTGATTTGTCAGTTCATAGTATGTTCAGCTGATATTCGGCAATCCAATTCTAATATTGAGGGAATGGTGTACTTTTTACACAATTGAAAGAGAATGTGAACAGTTTGGTGTTGTGTGGCACCATAGTTATGGTGGAAAATAGGGATAGAAGGAGTTGGGAGTGAAAGAAAAAAGCAAATTGAAGATGCGAGGAAAGGAAACATATGCAGATGAGGTATTAGGTGGAGAAAGAGAAAATGAATAGGTCGAGAAAAAGAGGAAGAAGGTTACAAGTGCAGACAAGAAAGAAAGGAATGTTTGAGAGATCAGGAGTGTGACACAGGGAGAAGGTTAAAGTGGGATAATGTAATGTCAGGTATCTGTCATGACTTCACTCATCTCTGTGGTGACAAGGTCATGAATTTAAATGGCAGATGCCTGCTTGATGTACAGAATGCAAGTTCAATGTACAGAATAAGGTTCCCTTGTCTTAGCTGTATACTACTGCCCCATTTACTTTCATGTAGACTTTTTAAGAGATCATTAACCAAGGTAATGCATGCACTGTAAAACCCAATAAGTTCAGAGTACTCAAAACTTTTTTGGAAACTGATTACCTCAAAATATTTAAGTTAACTAACCATATATTTTAAGTAAGTATTTACTAAAAAGTTTTAAAACGGATAATTATCAAAACTTAAAACTTTTAAATTTTACTTTCATTTAATTTAAGTGTACTGTACTTAAAAATATTGTTTTAACATATTTAAGTTCCCCCAACTTTATTACTTAGATTCAGGAGTACTTAATTAAATAAAAGTCTAACTCAAAAAACATACTTGTGCATAACTCATAAGCTCACGAAAATTGTATGGATTTAAGTTACGAATACTCAATTTTTAATTAAACACACATACACATACACACACACACACACACACACACACACAATTTCAGTTTGTTTTTATTTTTGCATTAACATTGTTTAATCCAAACAAGTATGAACAAGTACAGCAATATTTCTTTAAAACCCTGCTGCAAAAGTAACTGGACATTAAACAGCTCAGTCACCTCCTGTACACAGGTGAAGTGTCTGTATATGTGTGAGTGTGTGAGTGTGTCCATCTACATGTCATGACATGACTGGGCATGTTAAAGTACTTAAAGTAAAACATCTGGCAAGATTTTGTAAAACAGAAATTAAAAGGATGTTACTTCTCATCAAACTGCAAGAAATTTTAAACATAAATAAAATGAATCAATACCACTGGCCTTTGTGCATAAGTCTTGCAACAAAGGACCAAGAGCTCTTTCATAAAATAAAATAAATAAATACATTATTTTAAAGGGCATATCTCACAGTATTCTGATCTACATTTGTTAACTTTTAAAGTGTAACCATGAACAAGTGAGGTAGACTTGGTGGATAAGGGACATGTAAAAAGTGTGTGTCCTGCTTGTGCTCCTTCACTTGCACCAGCTCTACACATTATAAAGGAATTTCAGTGAATAAATGACAGAAATATACAATTGCTAACAATTAAAACTGTAAAGTTTTTTTAAAGTGCAAACATGAACAGGTAGCTTTTGTGGTTAGACAGCCTACCAGGTGTAACGTCCATTCAGATACTTTGGGCAACAGCATATTCAACATACTGTCACATTAAGACACTTGGCACCACAAACACTCTTCTGAATGTGCATACAGACATGTGCATGTGCATAGACACAAAGTGTAATGTGGTCTACTCTTTCAGTAACAGGTCATTTTTTAGATTGAGTAGGCAGGGTTTGAGTTGTTTACCATCATCAAGACCAATCAGCATTTTCTGGATGAAGGTAAAAGTGTGAATGAGTTCCCTGGGGTAGTCCAGATGCAATACATACATCAACCCAAACAACAATGCAAATGCTTCAGCCAACCTGGGGATGTTGCTCATCACAAGCTCATCCTTCCACCACAATAGCAATGGATGCAGGACTGAAGTCAGCTGGACTTGTAGTGCTCTCAGAGACCACCGTGACAAGGGCAACAGGCGTGTCAGTGATGTCTGGCTCAGGCGAGTCGTCCTCCTGGAATATGCAGGTTATACAAGGTTAACTTTAAGGAACTAGACAATTGCATTATATTACTATTTCACAGGTCATGACTAAACAGCTAAGTATTAGGTAGGTATGTCAACTGACTATTCTACTGGTCACCATCCAACAGGTAGGTACATGTAAGTATGTCAATGTGTCTCATATAGGTCTTTTTAACCCTCCAGTTGTCATCGGCTCAAGGAAGGAAGATGAAGTAGGAAAGAAGTGAGGAGGGATGGAGGGACAGAAGGAAGGAAGGGAGGAGTGTGTGTGTGTGTGTGTGTGTGTGTGTGTGTGTGTGTGTGTGTGTGTGTGTGTGTGTGTGTGTGTGTGTGTGTGGTGTATTTCATGAGTGGTAAGGTCAAAAGGTCAATCAAATTATTAGCCCTCTGGGCAAGGTGAGGTCAGGGCTTTGTGGGCTATGCTATCTTGCCGGTGCGTTCTGCCTTCTGTCTGTATATGGCCAACAGTTGTGGTGTGTGCCGGTCAAGCTCAGCATAAAACTGGTTCCGTAGATTGACGTTTGTGATGCGTTGGAACTCTGCACAAACCTACAAAACAAAATAAAAAAACACAATAGGACAAATGAATTGTGATGAAACATGTTTAGAGAGGGCAGACTGAGAAAGATGTGTATGTGCTTACTTTCAAACTAACATAATTCTCCTATAAGCAAGTTTAAATAATTTGGCTTACCAAAGAAAAAGGTCAGTGCTGGTCAATGTTCTCAACTTGATCCTGTGGTAACAGACACAATAAGCAGTAAGAAACCAGTTAAATTATGTAGGCTACTCAACAACAGCTTTACAATGTATTAACCCAGAATCTCAAGTGTTAATATAACTTACCAATAAAGTTGCTCTCAGATGATTCAAGTGACTGTAAGTCATATACAGTCAATGACATAGATCTACAAATGCACACACACAGACAGACTTGATTATTACAAATAATAATAAAACGTTAGCCCATTTATGGGGGGGGGGGGGCAGCACAAGCTAAATTTCAGTTACCTTGATTTGTGTGCATGCTCGCTTCTCTGCATCCACTTCAGCCTATGAGGAAAGAAAAAATGGAGGTTCAATGTAAATTTGCATATTGCATAAGCTAACCAACTTCATGTCCATGCATTACCACGGACGTAACTAGCACTGAAGTGCATAAAAGTTACTGCCACAAGTTAGCCATTAGCCTCAAAGTGAGTCAGCTAAACTAGCTGCAACTTAACGTTCGTCTTAAGTTAGCTACTAGGCCTACGTTAGTTCAGTCGGGTGCATGTAAGAAGAAGAAAATATTTACCAGATAAGGGCGCTTAACATAAATATCAGCGCCACACAAAGAAACGCTACTGCTGCTAACTGATAAGAGTTACTTGCTAACATAATAAGTCATTGTTAACGGCAGCACAGGCGCCGCAATTAAAAAATAAGCGTGAATCACCGCGGTCATTGCTCGGTACCCTAAATGTAAAAACAGCTCAGTCTAACGATCAAACACTTTATTATTTGTGATACCCATGCAACGTTATAACAAGCAAAGCAGTTTTGACAAGTTTGTTTGGTTTACTTACAAGTTAATCCATGAACGAAGACGAGACGCGGACTCTCGCACGCGGCAGCCATCTTGGATTAAAAAATTGACGTCGGTCAGGGCAGCAGATTCACAACGTCGTGACGTTATGATGTCCGTGTATGCAGCGTTCACTCAAAAGTGATCATTGATGGGGAATAGTTTACACATAAGTGCTGTGCCACAGAAAATTAAAACTAGATTACTCGTTCACACCACTGAATAGTTATAAGTTTAAGTTATACGTTTTCTATCAACATTTAAACAGATTTTAATTATTGTGCCCTCAGTCCTTATAAGTTAGTAGTACTGTTGGGGTTTACAGTGTGTATACACTGCTGAAAAAAGTATTATTAATCTTGTAATATATATGTATATGTGTATATGTCTGTCTATGAGTCATATTATGAGTTGGATAGGCTGGCATTTAATTTTTTTTACTTTGATTTTCTGTGTGATTTTGAATCCAGGCCTCAATAGGTTGATGATTTTGGTTTCCATTGACTGTTGTTACATCATTTTGTTCTTAACAAATTGTTTTTCAGTTAAGATTTTCAACTTGAATAATTAGTTTATCAAGGTCTGATGCATAATTTTAGTCTTCCCGTCAAGTTTGTTGAGCTGTGTATCTATTCATATATACATATTATACACATAATTGAGAACATACTAATTGATATTCTATTACATTTCTGCCAGTAGATCCCCCTAAATACCATACACTGGCCCTTTAATGAGAGTGACTTCCATGATCCAGTGCATTCAGTGTGCGTGAGGAAGACAGTAGCAGTACAAGTCCACAATTGAATATTTCTATATTCAAATGATGTAGAGTTTCTTTCGCAACTGAAATATACAATCAAATTTAGAATATCCGTTGACAGCTCTAATGCCCAGTTTATCTTCTAAATCACTTGTATCCTAGACTGAAATGGAAATAGCCAACCTGTGAGCCACATCTTAATATAAGATGATGCTCGGCATAAGTAATAACAATCATTGCTAAGGCCCATATGAACTGGATTTAGTTCTCCGAGGGAGTTGTGGTTATTCTAACATGACCTGTGCTCATGTCTGGAACATGTATGTGAGTAATTCCCCTCCTCCAGCCGAGGAATAAATACAGCTGCAATGATCTCCTGTCTTTCAGCGAACTAGTGTTCCTGCTGTAATTTAATTCCCACATGGATACATTTGACTTTAAATGGATCTCTTTCATTTTATAAGTTTTTCTTTTTCATCAACTAATTTGACTTTTGTGTGAAAATGGAGTTTGGCAAATGCTTTAAATAGATGGAGACATGCTAACACCAAAATGTAGGCCTATTTGGGAACCAATATGGCAACAGCCATCAAGGGGAGCAAGAGCTCATCAAATGGACTGTTGTGATGTCAGTTAGAGGTGGGTAACGATACTCTCTTCTCGGCCCTCCTGCAGTTGTTTCCATTTGGTCCTGTTTTCAGATGACCCATTACAGACAGATATCACTGGATTACTTGATTCTCGAGAAAAAGAGATTCTTGTTCTGAATCTTTTTCTTTTTTTATGATCTCTAAGTGGTTTTATGGATGTACATTTGCAGATAATGATATCCTTGGGAAGTCAAACTGCATGATATAAATGTGTGTGTAATATCTCTGTGTTTATAACTTAGATGAGTAGGGTTTTTTGACTCATTTCAGTTTTCCCTCATACAGTGCTTTTGTCTTATATAGCTCCCTCCGCACTCTACTGCTTTAGGTTGTTTCATTTAACTTTGTCCTGCTGACTGTCATGTTTATTACAGACCATATTCTGTAATTTGTCAATGGTTAAAATGTTGTCAACTACATTTTGTCTGAAGAAAGGAAGGAAGCTGCTTTGTATCTTGTTGGTAAGTCAGAAACTAATTGTAGATACTGGGTTTAGGCATTCTGTGAGTAGAGCTTGTTGTAATATTTAGTCTTGTCTAGATAGCTTGTTGTTCAAATTCTTGTTAAGGTGTTCATACTGAGTGGGCAATTACCTAGTTTCAGCCATCTCAGCTGTAGTGAATAGACTTGATTGGAGGGAGGGGCTAAACCTGCATGAGGTAAACCAAGCACTTAAGAGCTTGTCACTACAGCTACAGCTGCAGCGTCAGGACAGCCGAACGAAGACAGTTGAACAAAGGCAAGGGAGTCAGTCTGCGAGAGTCTAGACAGTTGAACAAAGACAAGGGAGTCAATCTGCGGGAGTCTAGACAGTTGAACAAAGACAAGGGAGTCAATCTGCGGGAGTCTAGACAGTTGAACAAAGACAAGGGAGTCAATCTGCGGGAGTCTAGACAGTTAACATCTCAACCAGCACCCATCACAGCCATGTGTCCTATCCCAGTTAGGACATCAGTCGAGGCTGTAACCCATCCATTCTCTGCTACCCACCATTCTCCACCGGTACGGAACATGAAGTACTCGGGGGGCTATGGAACTGCCAGTCTGCAGTCAAGAAAGCGGACACCATTTGAGCATATGCCTCCCTGCAGACTCTCCACTTCCTGGCCCTTATGGAGATCTGGATCACCACATAAAACACTGCCACTCCAGCTGCCCTCTCAACTGCCTACTCGTTTTCACACTCCCCAAGACGAACAGGTCGAGGAGGAGGAACTGGACTCCCTATCTCACCCAGGTGGTCCTACCAGGTCCTTCCCCTGAACCACCTACCCCGATCTGCACTTGAATTCCACACCGTCTCTGTCACCCTTCTTCTCAATCATAGTGATCTATCGCCCACCTGGTCCTCTACGCGACTTTTGAGATGAGATGGATGCCCTCCTAAGCTGCTCCCCTGATGATGGCACACCACTCATCGTCGTCGGTGACTTCAACATCTGCCCAGGAAAACTGCACACATTGACTTCTTCTCCACATTTGATCTCACACTCTCCACCCACCCACTGGGCCGGGAACCAACTTCACCTTGTCTTCACAAGATCCTGTGGAATCTCGGCACTCTGTTACCCTGCTCACCGTGTCCGGCCACCACTTTTTGACTTTCTCTCTCCCCATGAAGTCCACCACATCCATCCCCTCTACACCTCGAACTGTCACCACCCGCCGCGACCTGAAATCTCTCTCTCCCTCCGCTCTCTCCTCAACTGTACCATCCACAGAACAATTCACCCTAATGCCTACTGAGGAAGCCTCCTCCATCCTGATGTCCTCACTCTCCTCTTCCTTGGACGCTCTCTGTCCCCTCACCTCACGACCAGGGTGATTATCTCCCTCCCCTCCCTGGCTGTCCGAATCTCTGTGATCCAACAGATCAGTGTTGCGAGCGGCAGAGAGAAAATGGAAGAAATCAGGCCAGGATGAGGACCTTGCTCAATACCACCACCTCCTCTCTGACTTCACCTCAACTGTTTCGGCAGCTAAATCTGCCTTCTACCTGTCAAGGATCAACTCTTCCGCCTCCAACCCCAGGAAACTCTTCTCCATGTTCTCCTCCCTCCTACCCCTACCCCTCCTTCCTCCCTCACTGCTGATGACTTTGCAACTTACTTTACCAAGAAAGTAAAAGACATCAGCTTTCACTCCTATATCCTCCCCGAAAACATCTACCCCAACTCTCAACTCTGATGGCCTTACCAGCTTTAGCCCTCTCACCTCTGAAGACGTTCACGCACTTGTTATGTCTAATCTTGCCACCACCTGCTCCCTTGACCCAATTCCCTCCTCTCTTCTCCAAGACATCTCACACGACATCTTGCCATTCCTCACCACCCTGATCAACTCCTCCCTCACCTCAGGTCTCATTCAAGTGGCTTTTAAGACAGCTACAGTGATGCCACTCTACAAACACCCTAGACGCTGCTGACATCCGAAACTACAGACCTGTATCTCTTCTTTCATTCCTCTCTAAAACCCTGGAACATGCTGCCTACAACCAACTGTCATCCCATCTGTTACAACCCTGGCTCTCAAGTTGAAACAAAGGAGAGGGGACACACAGAGCTCTGAGAATGTCTCAGTGTTTATTAAACTAAACAACCCAAAAGGGAACATAACGTGGCTGTGTGTTGCTTCAAATGTAGGGTGTGCGGGTGTGTGCGTGGGCATGTGTGTATGTATATGAGAAAACAAACTATAGCAGGCTGTAGGCCATAGCAGCAATCAGCTGCTCAACCACCAGAGAGAGAAAGCAGACTGACTGAGGCAGCCTTTTATCAATGACACCACACCCTAAGGTGTGGCCTGCTTAGGACGGCCCACTGCTTCCTGGCACCAAGAAGCAGACAGAACAGGGACGTCACACATCTCTCACAGAACAACCTCCTTGACCCTTATCAATCAGGATTCAGGACGAGACGGCCCTCCTCACAGTGATTTAGTCCCTGCGAGACGCCAGAGCCTCATCCCACTCCTCCCTTCTCATTCTCGACCTATCTGCTGCATTTGACACAGTCAACCACCAAATCCTCCTCTCCACCCTGTCTGAACTTGGCATCAATGACTCTGCTCTAACCTGGTTCACATCATACCTGACAAATCGCATCTTTCAGGTCACATGGAATGGCTCTATGTCCAAACCCTGTTCTCTGGAAACAGGTGTCCCTCAAGGCTCAGTACTAGGACCACTTCTGTTCTCATTATACACCGGATCACTAGGCTCTGTAATCACATCATTCTAGGTTTCTCCTACCATTATTATGCAGATGACACCAAGCTGTTCCTCTCTTTTCCCCCAACCTCCGACACCCACATTGCAACTCACATCTCGGAATGTCTGATATCTCCGTCTGGACAACTGCGCATCACCTCAAGCTTAACCTGCATAAAACCAAACTCCTCTTCATCCCGGGGAAAGACTGCCCTCGCATGGGACTGTCGGTCACTGTCGAGGACATCACGGTATTGCCTTCGTCAACTGTGAGGAACCTGGGTGTAATCCTCGATAACCAACTATCCCGCACCCCCAACATCACTGCTGTGGCCAGATCCTGCAGATTTGCCCTTTACAATATCTGCAGGATTCGGACTTTCCTCACAAAGGATGCAACACAACTCCTGGTCCAAGCACTGGTCATCTCCCGCCTTGACTACTGCAACTCTCTCCTGGCTGGACTCCCGACCTCGGCAAATAAACCATTGCAGCGTATCCAGAATGCTGCAGCACGCCTGTCTTCAATCTACCCAAATTCTCCCATGTGACCCCCCTCCTCCGGGTCTTCCACTGGCTCCCTGTTGCAGCCTGCATCCAATTCAGGACGATGGCACTGGCCTTCAAGGCCCTCAATGGAACGGCACCCATCTACCTTCAAACACTGGTTAAACCACATGACCCGACGCAAGCACTTCACTCCTCTACTTCAGCTGGCTGGCTGGTACCAACATCACTGAAATCAAACAAATGTCACTCAGCAAAGTCCAGACTCTTCTCTGTTCTGGCACCTCAGTGGTGGAACAAAACTCCCGACCAATGTCAGGACAGCAGTCACTTGCCATCTCCGAAAAAGGCTCAAGACTCACCTGTTCAGACTTCACTTCGACTCTGCATAGCATGACGCACTAACAACCCCCCCCCCCTAAAAAAAAAGCACTTCTATGTACCTTTTATCATAGCACTGTGTTCTTAAGGTATACTTGCTGAACAGCAACTACTTTACTCAGACTAGGACCTAACACTTGTCTCTATTTTTTCGCTCTTACTTTATCGGCAATGATATGTTGTGGTTTCTTTCTTTTGACAAATGTACTTGTATGTCGCTTTGGACTAAAGCGTCTGCTAAATGCCCTAAATGTAAATGTAAATGTTGTCTGAAACCATGAGTAAAAATACAGAGAAGCACAGTAAATATTCCCATCCCCACCTCTCCCTGTAATGTTAATGCCATCTGAATGGGGTTTAATTCCCTGATAAATATCAACAGTGAGCATAACCATAGATCCAGTTACAAACACAGAAAAGGCTATTTTTTAAATAGTCTGAAAACTGGGAGCTCTGAAATGTATAATCTGTATTCATCTTCACCTTACCATGTAACTGTTTGACTTCTCTCCATGTTAAGTGAATTCACACACTAATTATTTTGCAAACACCGGCTTCTGATGAACCCTGGCCTGCCTCCGTTCAACTCCTCAGATCTTCCCACACTTCAGTTCCCCTCGGAGATAGACGGAGCTGAGGAAATGCACACATAAAATCGCATGCTCTGTGTCGCTCTGTGGATCTGGTAGTGGATTAAGATCCAATCTCTGATCCGGAGTAACATGACAAGACAGTGCGCTCAACCAATTCTGTGCTCTGTGTGTGTGTGTGATAGACCGGGAAACCCACAAGTTTCCCACATTGCTGAAGCTTTGATTCAGTGTCTGCATTAATAAGTGAGGCAGGACAGCTGCATTGGATTTGAATTTATTTAATTTATCTATCTATATATACTGTATATATACACACATATATATACAGTAGGTGGGGATGGGAATATTTACTATATATATAACGGCTCATAAACAAGTACATATTCATTGAAAAAATTATTCAATAAAGAGAAATAGGCCTGAAAGCTTTGACTGGGAGTTATGTTATGGTTATGAGGGTTCTGGCTCCTGTACTGTAATATTGTGCAAGTGGTATTTTGGGGGATTTATCATCCATATCTTATGGATTCGAACAAATTCAGAAATTCTTAAGGGAGAAGAAATCAGTGTAGAATGTGTTTTCTTGACTTTTTACTGGGGGTGACTAGACTCATGATGGAGATCACTGGATGCAGTCTGACATACACTCACCGGCCACTTTATTAGGTACACCTTGCTAGTACCGGGTTGGACCCACTTTTGCCTTCAGAACTGCCTTAATCCTTCGTGGCATAGATTCAACAAGGTACTGGAAACATTCCTCAGAGAGTTTGGTCCATATTGACATGATAGCATCGCGCAGTTGCTGCAGATTTGTCGGCTGCACATCCATGATGCGAATCTCCCGTTCCACCACATCCCAAAGGTGCTCTATTGGATTGAGATCTGGTGACTGTGGAGGCCATTTGAATACAGTGAACTCATTGTCATGTTCAAGAAACCAGTCTGAGATGATTTGCGCTTTATGACATGGTGCGTTATCCTGCTGGAAGTAGCCATCAGAAGACACTGTGGTCATAAAGGGATGGACATGGTCAGCAACAATACTCAGGTAGGCTGTGGCGTTGACACGATGCTCAATTGGTACTAATGGGCCCAAAGTGTGCCAAGAAAATATCCCTCACCATTACACCACCACCACCAGCCTGAACCGTTGATACAAGGCAGGATGGATCCATGCTTTCATGTTGTTGATGCCAAATTCTGACCCTACCATCCGAATGTCGCAGCAGAAATGGAGACTCATCAGACCAGGCAACGTTTTTCCAATCTTCTATTGTCCAATTTTGGTGAGCCTGTGTGAATTGTAGCCTCAGTTTCCTGTTCTTAGCTGACAGGAGTGGCACCCGGTGTGGTCTTCTGCTGCTGTAGCCCATCCGCCTCAAGGTTCGACGTGTTGTGCGTTCAGAGATGCTCTTCTGCATACCTCAGTTGTAACGAGTGGTTGTTTGAGTTACTGTTGCCTTTCAGCTCGAACCAGTCTGGCCATTCTCCTCTGACCTTTGGCATCAACAAGGCATTTGCGCCCACAGAACTGCCGCTCACTGGATATTTTCTCTTTTTCGGACCATTCTCTGTAAACCCTAGAGATGGTTGTGCGTGAAAATCACAGTAGATCAGCAGTTTCTGAAATACTCAGACCAGCCCGTCTGGCACCAACAACCAAGCCACGTTCAAAGTCACTTTAATCACCTTTCTTCCCCATTCTGATGCTCGGTTTAAAACTGCAGCAGATCGTCTTGACCATGTCTACATGCCTAAATGCATTGAGTTGCTGCCATGTGATTGGCTGATTAGAAATTTACATTAACGAGCAGTTGGACAGGTGTACCTAATAAAGTGGCCAGTGAGTGTATAAATGCTCAGATTGAACACTGAGACACCATAGGTCCCTTGTTGATTTGCATCCTGCTAACAGCTCCCAGAACTGTGGGTCCAGTAGAGTTCAAAAGGTTTAAGTGCTGTTTTAAGTCTTAACAAGGCCAGTTTAATTTTATTGTATATGGATTATTTTCACGGCAATATGATACAATTTGACATGTATTGAAAGTACTATTTAGACATTCCTCAGAACAAATGGAAGGTATTAAATATGTTTTGCTTGCTCTCTTTCGGTTTCGTCTCAGGTGTTGAGTTGAGCTTCAGAACTCGCTCCCCAGACGGCCTAATGCTCTGCGCCTTCTCTCCGGGAAATCAGGAAGAGTTCCTGGCTATTCAGCTCAAACATGGACGCCCCTACTTTGTGTTTGATCCACAGGTATGTTCCTATTTATTTCTTTAAGCGTGAGTGCAAAGTACTGACATTACATGACTGATATGCATAATATTATGAATCCATCATTTCTTATTAATGCAACCTCATAAACAGCAGTAAAATGTGCCATCAAAAACCTGATTGGAATCCGGATTTATCTCTGTGTTTTACAAGTGTGTAACAAAGTAGATGTTTATACATCTTTAGATCTTTTGTACCTTATTCTATATGTACCTTTTCTACCTTATTATTTAATTCTGCTCACTTTACTTACGTGCTCACCTTCTTCTGTCTTTATCTGTTTTTTTAGTCTGATCTGCCTCTGTCTCTGTCTTTTTCGCTTTGCCCCCCCCCCCCCCCCCCTCTCTCTCCCATTTTCTCTCACTTGCTCTCATCTAATAAATGTGATCTGTAGCCCCTCATTGCTTTCTGTCAGGGAGAGGGGAAAAAACTTTGAAAGTGTGTCAACGTTTGAATTGGACTGCAATTAACTCATTCCCTGCAGTCACCACGCATGAATACCAATTGCAAGCTAATTAAGTTTTGCGTGTGACACACACACACACACACACACAGCCCTGTTTCCCCTTATCCATCCATACAGACGCATGTAGAGGGGTTCAAGAGTCAACGACTTAGATGATGAAAGTGATGATGGGAGATGATTACACATACTTCCATGAGGCCACCAACTAATTACACACTCAAACAAACACACATACACACACTTCCACTTTCCTTTCTCATCACTATCCAATACTCGTTAGCAAAAAGCCCTCATCAAAATGTAACCATGGGATGTATCTGTGTGTTCTGAGGAGTGTAAGTCACTGAAAAGACCCTTGTTGACTCGCGGTGTTAATATGTGCGTCTGTGGTTATATGTCCTGCTGGATGGCCGATGGAGCAGCTTCTCCAACTGGGTTGATGCCTTTGTTTAGACTAGTTTGGGGTAATTAACAGTGGGAGTGGTGTCACGGCTTATTAGTGTTCCCCTAGATACATATAGCTGGGCCCATTACTTCCCCCTATTAGCCTGTTGAGCTAGCCTTAATGGGATTACCAGTGCAGGGGGGTAATTTAGCATGACACAGGAAAGTGATATGCTCATAAATATGTGCACATGTGAGTTGCCACACACAAACACACACACACACACACACACACGTGCACGCACACGCGACACTCAGAAACATGTACTGTTACACACAGAAGAGACACATCAAATATTGAAGGTACAATAGCTTCCTGTCAGAGACTCTTTAACGAACATGCTAAAACACACACACACACACACACACAGTTCACACACTATTGGTGCAGGTGAGTGGTGTTTTATTTACCATCTCACCATAGAGACTCACATATGTGTCACAAGCAGAAATACTATATTACACATGTAACTCTCATCACAGTCTCAAAATTAGATGTCTGAACTATCTGTTAAATACATTTACGAGTACACAATAAATGGCAAACACATATAAATTGTATTTTATTCTACCAGCCATGCGTCTCATAGCCGACACCGGTTGCGCTCTGTGAAATCTATAATGTTGTAAGTCTGCAGTCCTTGAGCCTTTGGGGAAGAAAACCTGGTAATCTTCAACAACAGATGCTCAACATTTATCCTAAATTGTGCTCCTTAAATGTGCATTTACTGGAGTATGACCCGCAAGCTGACACTCCCCTTAAGGAGGCTATACCTCTGTTGTTTTATTATTCCAATCAAGCTCTTGTCCACTTAGGAAAACACACACTCACACACATCTTCAATATTTTGCTCCTTTTCAATCTATCATTAACCTTACAAATAATATAGCACGGCAGTATGCGAACTACAGCTCCTTTTCTGTCTTTAATCAATCTCAAACAGATGTTACTTAAACTTAAACTTAATGACTGCCATTCACCAGTCATGTTCTGGAGGAGTTAAATATGACGTGGCTACCAGCAGTCAGTTCCCCTCTCATCAATATCTGCTATACTGTATATTGCACATGTGACTGACGCTGGAACAGCCAACTAATCTGCGTTACTTTGACTGGGCCAGGATGGTCTCCTGTGGAGCTAATGGGATCCAAGTTTGGAGTCTGCCAGCAAAGGAAGGCAACATGCTCTCAAGAAGGATGTGAACTCTTTTCTGATAATTTTATTTGAACCAGTTTTGTGGTTCCATTCACTCAAACATAACAGACATTTTTGTTCATCAAATGATAAAAAATATGAAGATTTCAGTCAAATTAGAAAACACAGACTTACATGGACCAATCATGCTTACCGTCATGCATAGTCACCCCGTAAAGACCTGTTCTGAGCCTGGAAAACCCTGACACTATAACACACACACACACACACACAGGTATGCTCACAGCCTTTTGTGGGCTGCCAAGTGTAGCTGGGAAAACCAAAGGAGAGAGCACTTTGTGCTGTTTATTTGGTGTGTGGGTGCGACCATCAGCTTCTAGCAGCACATACTGTATATTAAAGAAAATGGGCATTGGGGCCTCTCTGGTTTTAGCTGATGCTATATGTTGATGGAACAAATTTAGCGATTCAGGCACTTTCTGCCCAGCAATTTTGTGCTAAATGTCTTGCTCAAGGGCACGTCAGTAGTGCCAGAGTGTCTCCCAGAAGGGATTCCAACGGGTTTGTTTGTGTGTATGTGTATATGAGAGAGAGAGAGAGAGAGAGAGAGAGAGAGAGAGAGAGAGAGAGAGAGAGAGAGAGAGAGAGCGAAGCGATGGCGATACTCCTCCCATGTTGTCTTGTTAAGTAGAGCTGTCTGGCAATGGCAGTAAACATGTCAGAGGCTGATGTAATCTGGCATTCATACATTTATTGATCTCATCATTAAATCTTCATCACCGCGTGTGGATATACAGTATGTTGTCAGTACGTTTGTTTGAGTGTGCATGTTACTCTTGTTTTACTAAATTACTCTTTGCCCACTTGCTAAAAGCTGATCGCAACAATGATGTCATACTTAATAGGTAGCAAAAAGCCCTGTAACAACACTTTGATGATTATATGTGCTTGTTTGTGTCCTTTTGAGGGCGGCCAGTAGGATGAGTGCCATCGACCCTTAATGTCTAACATTGTTTGCACAACAAAGGGATAAAGAAGTGACCATCTGAAATGTTACATAGCTTGATTGCACTGTGATTTGAAAAATTATCTGTTTTGAGCCAAAGGTCATAGATTTACTTAAACGATTACTGTCAAGACACATAGATGAGAGACCTTTGCCAGAGGACGTCTTCACAACACCATTAATGTATGTTAGGCAACTGATCGTATAATGATCGATTGAAAACAAATGAGTTATTTAAACATTTTTAGTGTTATTAATAGGCTGATATTTATACTAAAATATGCTAAGCAATTTCATGTAAAGTCAGGGATTCAACACCCCCATATAGCCTGAATGGAACAATCCTTTGTGTCATAGCCACATTTCAAATCATGCTCCTTAGATGGATTCTATTCATTCTCGTATAGGTGTTAGAAAATCTTTCCTGCTTGTAATGTGTGTGTGTGTGTGTGTGTGTGTGTGTGTGTGTGTGTGTGTGTGTGTGTGTGTGTGTGTGTGTGTGTGTGTGTGTGTGTGTGTGTGTGTGTGTGTGTGTGTGTGTGTGTGTGTGTGTGAATGTGAATGTGTATAGGGCTCAGTGGTGGCTGTGAGTGTACAGGGCGATGGAGGGCACCACTACAATGATGGACAATGGCACAGCATCATAGCTACAAGGCGAGGGGCCCTGGGAACAATCATTGTAAACAATCAATACAGAGGTAACTTTTCATATTCATACTGACCAGTGTGTGTGTGTATCTATTCCATGTAACGTCTGTACATGCAAGGATATGCACCTGTGCTTGGATGTGACTAGTGTGTATGTACTTATATGCATGTATTTATATGTAATCCTCCAGCTCTACATGGAGGTATTAGCCAGGTTAATTCCAGCCACTATACTGCTTCACACACACAGAAACACTCTCCTCAGTTTTCCTTTAATGTGTTTTCAAATAACACTTTCTTTCCTTCCCCTTAACTCCACAATTTTGCTTTGCCTACCACTTTTATGTACAACATCCCACCTCCTCCACCACCAGGAAGTGCTTCAGCTTCCAGCGGCAGCACCATCATCGGTGGGAACACAGGGGTGTTCATTGGAGGGCTGCCTGGGGAATTTATTTTGCAAAGGAAGGATTCGGGTAAGTCAATCGTCACCCACTCTCTTTGATTAGCATTGTGTGTTATTGTTTATCATTTAACATTTGAAGGGATTTGATACATTTTGGCCATCTCAACCTGGCTTGGATTTGAACTTTTTATCCTGTTCATTCTGCAAGGAGGACATTTTCTTAAAGTAATCTTCACTCGTTCTATATGACAAGTTATTGATGCAACCCTGGATTTAAGTAAAGTTTTCTATCCTTCTAAAGTACAATTTATGGAGAGATATAAACCCTGCTGGGTCCGGTCTCACTAGAACCAGACGTTACCAGCCAGCTTACTTGTCTTCATAACATTTGCCATCATTCTCATATAAAGGGACTGATACTTGGTAACTCACGGCCATTTGTAGGATAGGAACTGGATGGCAATTAACGCTGACAAATTTTTTCTTGTCCGTTTCACCAGGTGATGCTCGGCTAGTGAAACAAGGTTTTTCTGGTTGCCTCAGAGATGTCACGTTTAAGACCACTGACAGCCCCTCAGAGGAATGGAAATCTCTAGATTGGACAAAAGTCACAAAGAAGGTGGCAGCGTATGGAAGCTGGGAGGGATGCCCTATTCAAACTGTGGAGGGAGCCCATTTTCTGGGTCACGGTAGGATCATTTGTAAATATAAATGGTCATGCTGATTCTTGTCAATTTACTTGTTTCACAAGTACAATGCACGCTAACATTACTATATGCCACAGAGATGTATGCCCATTTAGAGGGAAATTATATACTGTGATATATAAACATGGCAACATGTGACAGGGTATTAGCATTGCAGAGAAAAGCTTCATGTCCTTTTTCATGAGCATGTTCAGATACAGCTTAAAGTGTTTTTTTAGTGTCCCTAATGCACAGTGGCAACACTGTATATCTTAATAAGATGCTTGCTGCCAAAGATGGTGATAATGAGGTTGTGTTTTCATGTTGCATAAATATGATGATGATAAGTTAATTGGTCTCTGTGTGAAAGATCAGGTTCATCAGTGTACATTTCCTCCATTATTGCTTTGTAAAAGTGCCTGCTCATCCAACATTTTACTGTCACTTTTTAATATTTGCTCTATATTTTTAAAATGTTTCTTTCTTTAGTCCTTAGGCTGATAATAAAATGTTCTTTACTCTGATTTTGTCATTGTTGCAGGTTACTTGGAGATGGGCAGAGATGTATTCAGTGGAGGACAGGACTTTGACATTTCTATGGATTTCAGGACAGACCAGCTCAATGCACTTTTGCTCTTTACATATAATGCACAAACTGATGACTACATGCTGGTACAGAGCAAAGACACAGCAAAAAATGTGCATTTAATTACTGAAAATACCTAAATAAAGACATTATCTTGTCATCTTTGTTGTTTTTTGGTTATTTTATTTAGGTGGAGCTTGAAGGCGGTCTCCTGTCCTTCATTCTTTCCGCTGAAGGCCGTGTGACTGAACTCACCATGTGGGTGGGGCTCAGCTACTGCGATGGAGACTGGAAACCGCTCTCACTGGCAAAACGCGGCTCGCTCATTTCAGCGGCAGTCAATGACTGGTCAGAGGAGACGAGAGGAGTGGGAGGATCGGTGAGGCTGAGAGTTGATTCGCCATTATACTTAGGGGGCGTGCCCACGGAACTCACGCATCCCGCTCTGGACAGCCGGAGTCACAAACACGGTGAGAACGTAGTGTCAGTACTTTAACACTGTCTAAATGGCAGGTGTTCGACCAAGAAGACGTGTTTCCTTTGATAGTGATTGATGCAGTATACACAGGCTGCGCAGGATAATAGTGGCTATTTAAACGATTGTAAAAAGTTTTGATAAAGATATTCTCTTCTCACGTTCTCCCCCTTTTCCCCTCTGTTCTTTTTCACGCTTTTCTCTCCTTCTCGTGTTCCTCTCCTCCTTCTACTCACATTCTCCTCTCCTTTCCTCTCTCACAGGCCTAGGAGGTTGCATAAGGGGTCTTACCATACGAAGTGATGAAACAAACCCTCCTGCCAGTCAAAGTGTTAATCTCTTCGCTGCCTCCCACCGTTCTGTTAGAGTCTATTTAGATGGCTGTCCCACCAGTGAAAGCCGGTATAACTGCAGAGGAAACGATTCAGTGTTGGTGTATAGTGGGGGGAAGACACAAGCCACAGATCGCAGCCTGCAGCCTTTCACTGGTAACTATGTGCAGTGTAGATTTCTTTTTTCTTTTTCTTTTTTTTAAGTCATTTTTTTGTCCCTTTTTGTAAAATATCTCAGTCACAATACATGATCAACCTACACCACAGATAACTTTTAGAATGTATATACACTGTATATAATATCATTAAAAATTACCGAAACCAACATTATGGCTCTATTATAATGTTCATTATGTTGATAGTTGCAGCGGATTTTAGTTTCTTAATAAAATACTTGCACACAGGAGTAATTGATTGACATATTGTTTGTACATGTAACCGTAAATCATAATCTTAAAGAGAACATGTTTAAGCAATGCATCTTTTTGTGCATATATATTTGGAAAAACTTGTTCTCTGTTTCTCCCCTTTCCCATGTGCCTTCCAAACTCTTCCTCCTATGTGCAAACACATACACACACACTTTTCAAGAGTACTTGTATAGGGTTTTGGCCTTGGCTACAGGAGGTTGGGCAGCAGGACCTTGGCAGAGAGGACGCAGCCGAAGCAAAGGTAAAGCATCTCATCATATCATCAAGATGATACATATCTACGTCATCACACATTCCAACTTCCAACAAGCGTAAATGTTGTACATAAGCACAGGACACTTTTTACAGTCTGCAACAGCATCTAACCTCTATCTGATATAGTTAGGGCCCGAATGCCGACAACATCGGGCTGCGAACCCTATTGTTATTCGAATGTTTATTATTCTTACGCCAATTTAACTCGCGTTTTGGAGGCCTGAACTATCAAAAAACTAACCAAAATTGGTGTGTGCGTAGAAATTGCAGGAAATTGCGATATGGTAGCGGTTTCGCATTCGGCCACGAAAAACTTGCATGCTAGCGACACCTAGCGTGTCTATTCGCCAGCCCCGCCACACCGTAACTCTGATTGACATGAAATTTTGCACACATGTGCAGACAAGTGTCCTCTACAAAAAATCCTCTTGGAGTACCAAAGTACGCCTACTGAAATTTTCCACCATCTTGGATTTTATGAAAAACCAGATGTTGCGCATTTCTCAAACACCGTTGATCCGATTTGGTGTGCGTACTCGTTAGTCCTAGCTGAGGTCATGGTCCAAAAAGGTTTTGAAAATATGGTTTCATTCAGAAGATATCGGTCAATGAACATAAGAGGGTTTTGCCACCAAAACGCAATTAGCATAACTGCATAACCTTTGGCCCAATAATTACGATACTCGAAAACCTATGTTGCCATAGCTTCATAGAACATACATGTGAAGTTTCAACAAAATCAAGTAATGTGGGGCTCTTCCAAAAAATTCCCCAAATTGCCATTTTTGGCCGTTTTTGGCCATTCACAGGGGTTGTACTAAATCTAACTTGGACTATACCATTGATCCGATTGATACCAAATTTGGATATATGGTTGGAAAGGCCTTTAGGACAAAAGTTACCCAAAGATGCGCCAAAAGTTTAGGGGCGTGGCCAGGGCGACGCCATGACTGAACTACTATTTTGAACCTTCGCCAAAGGCATTCAACTGTTATAACTTCAGTGTTTCTTCTCCGATCTGCTCCAAAATATTCATACTTGATAACAGTGTCGTCCTGAACACATCTGCACTGCAATTTTGACTCACAGTCAGAGCGCCACCTACTGGCGACAGGAAATGTCACAGTTTTTTGACTTTTTCCAAGTAAAAGCCACACCTGATTATTTTTGGACTAATTCCTCTCATTTCAGCCTGCAGAAAGGACACAGGGGGAGGAGGAGGGGTCACACTAGGGGAAGGATGACAGATGACAGGAAGGCATGGACGTGTGTGAGCTCTGTGACTGAAATGTAGTTTCACGTTGGGTCACACCAGATCAACAGTCATGAAACTTTCCACACCTGCTTATGATTTTATTCATTGTCTCATCTGCTCCACACTTAGCATGCACCTCAGACAGCAGTCAGGGACATAGATGGCTTTGAATGTCGATCGCTTGTGTCTCAACTTGCACCACGAGCAGGCTGCCGCAGCACAGGTAGCGTCCACGACACTGCCGTGTGACCGCAAGCACTCCACGGCCGCATATGAGCGAGGGCCCGTCACGATACTGCTTGCCGTTTTAATTAATAGTCTAATAGTGTGTGTGTTTCTCTTTACATGTATGTTCGTTCAATGGGCTGTCATTTACAAAGTCACTAACAACAACATATGTATGATTTTACCCTGATTGACCTCAACTGAAACATCTTTTCCTCAGATACATTTTGGCATGTTCAACAGAGAGTCAATGTTAGGACTGTCTGCGGCCATAGAAAGTCTTAGTCAACTAATTCTCATACAATGTTGTGGACTAATCGATTACTTTATTTAATCGACAGATCTGTAAAACAGCATTTCTCCACAAAGAATCACACAAATGCACCACTTTAAATCTTGTTTTTACTAGAGATGTGCTCATAAATCCCTTGGAAATAAGTCAGACTACTCTTTTCGACTGTGACCAATTAGCCAGTAGTCCTAGTAAATGTTTCCTACCATTGACATAGGTGACCATCCATGGCAAAACCAGGAACAAGTCGACCTCGGGGCATTTCGAGTCTGAAAGTGTAGTTTCTAAGCTTTCTAATGATGTCTAACACATGGAAATCTGAAATAATATTTGACGAAGTTGTGGCCATTTGAATGTATGCTTCTCTGAAAACCGTTCACTGAGAAAACTGGCCTGAAAGATTTACAAATCTCACCTCACCTGGCCAGAATGGAAACACAATGGTGCTCATTTGATTCAGATAAGCCCTCCCCCCTACAGATGCCACTCAGTGATATCTGGTATCTGTTAGCCTGCAGGCACCGTCTAAGTAGCTAGTGCTAATGATTTAGCAACTAGCCTATTGTCCTCAGGTAGGCTAGTTGCTAACGCATTAGCATCACAGTCAATTCAAGCAATGCCAACAGGCCCCTTGGCGCATTACTGTTAAATCAGATGCCCACATTACGAGCCAAAAACCTCCCATTACAGCTTACAGTGGGTACGGAAAGTATTCAGACCCCTTTAAATGTTTCATTGCAGCCATTTGCTAAAATCCAAAAAGTTAATTTTTTTTCTCAATGTACACTCAGCACCCCATCTTGACAGAAAAAAACAGAAATGTAGAAATTTTTGCAAATTTATTAAAAAAGAAAAACTGAACTATCACATGGTCATAAGTATTCAGACCCTTTGCTGTGACACTCATATTTAACTCACATGCTGTCCATTTCTTCTGATCCTCCTTGAGATGGTTCTGCTCCTTCATTGGAATCCAGCTGTGTTTAATTATACTGATTGGACTTGATTAGGAAAGGCACACACCTCTATATAAGACCTTACAGCTCACAGTGCATGTCAGAGCAAATGAGAATCATGAGGTCAAAGGAACTGCCCAAGGAGCTCAGAGACAGAATTGTGGCAAGGCCCAGATCTGGCCAAGGTTACAAAAGAATTTCTGCAGCACTCAAGGTTCCTAAGAGCACAGTGGCCTCCATAATCATTAAATGGAAGAAGTTTGGGACGACCACAACTCTTCCTAGACCTGGCTGTCCAGCCAAACTGAGCAATCGTGGGAGAAGAGCCTTGGTGAGAGAGGTAAAGAAGAACCCAAAGATCACTGTGGCTGAGCTCCAGAGATGGAGTAGGGAGATGGGAGAAAGTTCCACAAAGTCAACTATCACTGCAGCCCTCCACCAGTCGGGGCTTTATGGCAGAGTGGCCCAACGAAAGCCTCTCCTCAGTGCAAGACATATGAAAGCCCGCATAGAGTTTGCCAAAAAACCCATGAAGGACTCCAAGACTATGAGAAATAAGATTCTCTGGTCTGATGAGACCAAGATTGAACTTTTTGGTGTTAATTCTAAGCGGTATGTGTGGAGAAAACCAGGCACCTGCTCAATACAATCCCAACATTGAAACATGGTGGTGGCAGCATCATGCTATGGGGGTGTTTTTCAGCTGCAGGGACAGGACGACTGGTTGCAATTGAAGGAAAGATGAATGCGGCCAAGTACAGAGAGATCCTGGAAGAAAACCTCTTCCAGAGTGCAGGACCTCAGACTGGGCCAAAGGTTCACCTTCCAACAAGACAATGACCCTAGGCACACAGCGAAAATAACAAAGGAGTGGCTTCAGAACAACTCTGTGACCATTCTTGACTGGCCCAGCCAGAGCCCTGACCTAAACCCAATTGAGCATCTCTGGTTGCATCATTCCCAAGAAGACTCATGGCTGTACTAGCTCAAAAGGGGGCTTCTACTCAATACTGAGCAAAGGGTCTGAATACTTATGACCATGTGATATTTCAGTTTTTCTTTTTTAATAAATTTGCAAAAATGTCTACATTTCTGTTTTTTTCTGTCAATATGGGGTGCTGAGTGTACATTCATGAGAAATAAAATGAACTTTTTTGATTTAAGCAAATGGCTGCAATGAAACAGAGTGAAAAATGTCCGTATGCTGTACATAAGCTCTTGAGAAAGTTTGTCGCTACATGAATGTCTTCCAAGGAGAGAGTTCTCCTTTCTTCTTCCTTAGCATTTGCAGTCAAAGTTACGGATTTCCTCCATTTCGCTGTCTTTATCCCGTTGAAATGTAACCGTTGATATAGCGTCTGATATCTTCCACTCCAACTCCTCCGCTGCGAGGGACACGGGCGCTGAATAAGAAGCCATGTGTTTCGCTTCTAACATGCAGCTGATTTGCCAATGGCGCGTGAATGGCCAACGGTGATCAGTATGGAAATGAACTGCATCGCCGTACCCGCCCCAGCAAATACAGAGACAACGGCAGATATTTTCAGAAACTACAAATACAAAATGTATACTTTTACGGCAACCAATACTGTTATCTGAAACATGGACTAATATTTTGCAGTGTATGAAAATAAAAGACACACAAAATCAAAAAGTTAAAAAATAATAAAATAAAGTTCAAAGCAAAGGGTCCCTCCTTCTTTGTAGACGGTCAGAGTTCAGTTTCAGTTCTGTTCATACTACTTGGGTAGATTTTTGTGTTATATTCTTAACTGTATCACGAGTGAAGTGAGATGATGTCTAAAGTTCCTCAGAGTGGATCCCACAGTTGGCCAGACCGTGCACCGTTCCGTCTGAATCACTTGTCCTTTCTGGCTCGCCACCGAACCTCCTCCGTTTGGAATCTGAATCAAATCCTAATGTTGTGTTTTGTCTATTGGACCCGGACTGAGAGACCAGAGGCAGAAGGCAGGTTTAAGATGTTTATTGTAACCAGAAATGAATGGTGCAGCAGGCTGGTGCGGGTGACGTGTCCGTTCGAGCTGGTTAGCAGAGGACTGCTGAGGTGACGAGCAAGCAGGTGGACTGGCAGGCAGGGATGAGTCCAACGGAAGAACGCTGGAGTCCTTCTGGAGAGCGAAGTCACAAAAAAGGCGTTAGTAAAGATTACGACTAGGCAGGAGAAAGCACTGTTTGCGGAGACGAAGATCAGCGCTTCACACATCACCGTAGGGACGAAATAATCTGGCGCCGGAGTGATGAGGACGCCAGGTTTAAATAGTCTGCTGGTGATCTTGATGATTGGCATCAGGTGTGCCCACTTGGTCCTCTGCCCACCGGCCACGCCCCCCAGAGCGGCTGGAGATTGAGAGGGAAAAGGAGGGGGAAGACAGACAAGGGAAAACACACAACACAGAAACACAAAAATCCCTCCCACTGTCCTGGCAGAACCGTGACACCTAATCCGGCAAAATGAAAAACCACAGAGTGCAGAACAATAACCATTACTCTCTATTCAAATCATGACGTCTTTTTACTTCCACTTTTCACTCTATTTCACTCTATATCTTCCATATCTATACCCAGATGCAAGATATACAGCATTCAAAGCATTGTAAATGAGTCTGTACATTTTTTACAATACAGGATAAATATTTTACCATGACAATTACCTATCACATCACCTACATATCTTTAACCATAGATTATATATATTTTTAAACTCTTTTAACCAGCTACACCATTAGCATTCCCATTACCAGTGATGGGAATAACGGCATTATAAGTAGCGGCGTTAGTAACACCGTTACTTTTTTCAGTAACAAGTCTAATTGATTACTCATCTCATTATTATAACGCCGTTATCGTTACTGCCAAAAAATGTGTCGCGTTACTTCATTGAAGGCAGAAAAAAACAAATGTTACGCTAGCGGCTATAGTAAACAGAGACGGGTCAAGCACTAGGACCAAGTGGAAAACGGCCGCTCAAGCTGAAGCCTGTGTGATTGGCCGTCCCCGCTGTCACTCCATCTTGCTTGCACACCGGTCTGCTAGTCTGCGGTCAGGAGTCCTACAGGAGTCTGCTACTGTAAGTTGGGAGTTTGTTCTGCCTGACGTCAGTGAGAAGGATTGTAATATCAGAGGTTTCATTTACATTTACGTTTGAATCGGTGTCCGTGTGCGTATGTGCGTGCGTGCGTGTGTGTTTGATAATTAGACGCAGCCAGGATGTTTAAAAAAAGAAAAGTGGACAGTGACACAGGAGACTTCTTTAGAAGTCAAAGTATAAGTTACTCAAAGAAATGTGTTACACCCATCCTGCAACACCTTCACTGGCTCCCAATAAAGCAGTATATCCACTTCAAGATCCTCCTCCTCATCATTTACAAAGCTCTCAATAATCTGATCAATATAATGTATTATTATTGTTGTTGTTATTACTATTGGATTAGAATTGGGTGATAATGTTTTGCTACATGATTTACAACAAGTCAAACCAAAAAAGGGAACAGTAAACTTAAAAGTAGCAATAGAAAACTAGAACAACTACTAGAAAACACAGTGAACTGAAAGCGTTAGTTTTATTAAAAATACATTTGTCCCCCCACCTCTGAAATCAAAACTTTGTCCTTGCACACATTATGTAAAAACATACGTACAGTATGTCTACTGTTTTTTCCCCCTAATTTACACTACAAAGAGTAAATATATGTATTATTTATTTTTGGTACATTGCTTTACAAGCATAATTTAATTTTGCTTAGTTGTGACCTGTTGAGGTGCAATAAATATCAAAAATTCCAAAAGATATATTGTGTTATTTTTATCAATCCACTCTATAAGCATAGTAATTATAATATCTCCAATAAAATTGTTTAGATTTGTGCACTGTGGATTTCTGTTTGTTATGTATTGAGTATCCATTTCATTATAATACTCAGATTTATCATAAATAATTGAACACGCACATGTATTTTAAGTTCCGTCAAAGAGGGATGGAGATGGGGTCCAAATTATTTGACACATCAGTATTTAAAAATTATTTGAAAGTAACGCAATAGTTACCAAAGTAACTAGTTACTTGCCCAACACTGCCCATTACAAGTAATACCTGAGTTAGCTTAGCGGCGCTAGACGCGATTAGCATTAGCTTTGCACTAGCTCAGCTAGCGATCTTTTTTAAGTTACTTTTCCAGGTTCTCAATGATACTGCAGGTACCACGGTGGGTTTAAAAGATTAGGAAACATATCGGGACTTCGACTGGCTTTATGAACATACTTCAATGACAGGAATTTTCTCACATCATGTTAATATCAACAGCTAACCTCAAGGCCTAGCCCCTTTGGATTTAGCATGGTTCTTACCGGAGTTTTCACAGAGGCTTAACACGGTGAAACTGGCTCCTCTCTCTCTCAGGCACACTCACGCGATGTTCCCCTAATAAACAGAAATGTATCAAGATACTGCCCGAGGATTAATCATTAATTTACGTGGATTTCATCATGTTACATACCCCGGTTCGTCAGCTCGTTTACGCGCGGGTGCTAGTAGCTGGACCCCCCTTGCGTCCTACGCAAGGGCCTGACGTGTACCTCCCAAAAATCCTCGACGCGCGTCGAGGCGACGCAACGCCAACGCAACGCCAACGCAGCGGTTTTGGCTGTGATTGGTCCGCTAACTACATCCGCTGGAGACCGCTATCCGGTTTCCACTCATAAACACCGCCATTTAAACTTTTAAAAGGCTACTTTTATTGTTTTCACCTCGTTTTATTGTTTGCACCTTCTCGCTTTTGCACAAAGAAATAAAACACCAAGTTCTGAAAAAATGTGCATGTTTAAAGCTGGAAAGTAAACAAATACACTATAACGAGGCTACGACGATATACGTCAAGAGTCTCGGTCGGTCGGTCATTCTTTACAAAAAACATAGCGCCCTTTCCCGGTGTGGCATTGAATTGCATTTCGACACGTAAACCCAACGCAGAACCATCACGGTCTCCAAGCAACTGCGTGGCCGTTGCGTTGCCGTTGCTCACTACGCGGAAGCATAATCAGCCCTTTAGATGGCACTCGGCACAGACTGAGATCACGCTCAGCTCAGAGTGAGGTCACGTTCAGTCATGACACTGCAGTGAACGGGGTCCAGAGAAAAAGCCAAATTGACTACCTTAAACAAGGCTCACCTAATATGTTTACGTCACCTCAAGTGTAGGTTGTATAGGTAAAATTTACACCACTTTACAACGCCGTCAGACCGCGCTTTATTTTGGCACTACATTTTCTCAACCGCAGAACCCCTGTATCGCTACGCATTAGCAACTGGGCAACAGCTGATCTGCGAGCGGCGGAATACAGTGCGAGGCCCAGTTGCTGGATGAGAGGTTTACTTTCGGTAAAAACGAAACTTATCTCTCCTTATCCTATAGTGCTAAAATAATTTCACCATGCCCGATCTGACCACTTGCCACATTGCACGTTTCAATTTAAACACAACACACTAACTGACTCTCACCCCCCACACCCAACCATGCACACATAATTTATTTCCTGCTCATAAGTGTACATTGAAAACCGTCTAAAACCATCAACCAGCCTATTCAACCAGCTTCTACACCATCAACCAGCTAAGACCATCTAAAAACATCAACCAGCTAAAACCACTATGACCAGCTAAAACCATCAACCAGCCTATTGAACCAGCTAAAACCATCCACCACCCTATTCTACCAGCTAAGACCATCAACTAGCTAAAACCACTAAGACCAGCTAAAACCATCAACCAGCCTATTGAACCAGCTAAAACCATCCACCACCCGCTAAGACCATCTAAAACCATCAACCAGCTAAAACCACTAAGACCAGCTAAAACCACCAACCAGCCTATTGAACCAGCTATAACCATCCACCACCCTATTCTACCAGCTATGACCATCTAAAACCATCAACCAGCTAAAACCACTAAGACCAGCTTAAACCATCAACCAGCTTGTTAAACCAGCTAAAACCAGCTAACACCATCAACCAGCCTAAGCTGGTCTAAGCTGTTTTTTTTTAGTAGGGGGGTCACAAAGTATTTCTCTTTGTTCTTAAGAGATTTTGGATGTAAAACCTTAACTATGTGCACAGTGTGTGAGACCTATCCAAAGCCAGTAATATTACATGTGCCTGATGGTATGAGAGATTGATAAAGCCTCTATAAAGGGCATCCCAGTAAAAGGCTGTTAACCCAGAATGGCCTGTGTGGTCCCCTGTGTAATATAAAGCTGCTCGTTAGTAGCAAACGATACACTGGTAGGTCTCAGTATACCATGCTATGACCAGAGAGAGGATTGAAGGAGAATGAGGAAGGAAGTGCTAAAAAGAACTGGGGGTGGGAGAGGAGTTAGGAAGAGACAAAAGAAGGCCTGGGAGGAGATGAGATGCAAGGTGAGAAAAAAGGGAAGATTCAGGAAGGTGAAGCTAGAAGGAAAAGGGAAGTGAATGATTGACAGAAGAAAACAACAAAAAAGGTCACAGGTGATGGAGCACGATGCATCTCCTCAACGATACACAATTTTATGAATTATTAATATAGTGTACATTCCAGACTGGAATGAGTGAGTTTAAGGAAATTAACAATAGACAGAGCATAGATTTATAAGCATGTATAAACAATTTGTAAGATGAAACGAGGACAGATGCAAAGGAAGATGGAAGGATGGATGGAAACAGAAAATGAAAGTGGTGTGGGGCAGGAAGATGGGGAGGGAGGGAGGGAGGGAGGGAAGCAGCTGGACCATCCTGAACTACTGAGGGTGTCAGAGAGAGAAAGACGGGGAGTGCTACAGAGAAGGAGGGAGGCTGATTGCTGTGAAATATAGCCCAGAATGAATGGCTGGCTGTATTAAATCAGTGCTGAAAAAGTTACTACTCTCATAAATACTATTTATGCTAATGGCGAGGTATGATTTACTGGGCCTATTAAAACACAGAGGTGGGGGATGCTTTTTCTTTAACCTCATGTGCTCTCGACCTGTTGTTTTGCTTTTTCTCTTTTCTCTTTTTGCTTTTATTCTTTTTTTCATTGTTCTGCCCAAGTTAATTTCTTTCTTTGCTCTTTTTGTCTTTGATCCTCTTTCTTGCTTCATTATGTATTGCTTTGTTCAATTCTAGTATGTGGTTGATTGATTGATTTGATTCTGCTGCTTACTGTTATCTATCTCTTTTCTTGTTTTGATTTGTTGTCTTAGCTCCAGTCTCCTCATCTTGACTAAGTTTTCTCCCCCTTCTCTCTCTCCTTCTCTCCCTCTCCCTTTCTCTCTCTCACACACTCTCTCTCTCGCTCTCTCTCTGTAGTCCCTAGGTCCATACCACCTCCTACCACAGTACAGAGCTTGAATGGCTTCAGTGCCAAGGTGAGCTGGGTGCCACCCACTAAGGACATCAGAGGGTTGATTGACAGATATGAGTTGAAGGCCTACAATACAGATCAGCCAGAAGTACCACCTGTCACAGCTGTGTTCCTGGCTAATGGAAATTTCACAGGTAAAACACATAGCAACCTTTAAACAGTCTAAAAGACAGTACATATATTACATATATACATTCAGTTGAGATACTGAACATACACTTTTATGAAAAACAGAAATAAGTAGATTTTGCTCAGTAAGAGCAAGGAAAACATCACGGACAAATACCACAAGTAGCAGCATCATGTGAAACATGGATGAGTCCTGATAAATGTAACTTTAGTTGTTTTCTGCCACCTTTTTAGTGAGACCTGTGAGGGTGTTTTGTCCCTAAGTGCAAACATATTCACACACACACACACACACACACACACACACATACACACACACACACACACACACACACACACACACACACACACACTCTTTCATACTCTTTTTTCATACAAACACACACTGTCCCAGGCAACCCTGTTAATGTCTCCTTGGCAAGTCCCCAGCTCGAGGAGACTGTCTCCATTTGGATCAAGACGCTCAGGACTACCCTGATGATGTCATACCCTGGCATTGCTCCTTTTTTCTCTCTCTCTCCCTCTCTGTTGCTCACTTTTCGATCTTTCCTCACTTCATCTTTTATGATGATGATGATGTCTGCGTCTGCTCCTGCTATTCGTCCCGCTTCTCATCCACTCTGCCATGTCTCCAGGCAAATATGAAGATGAGCTCTCTGTCGCCGTCTTTCTCAGTGTCTCTCTCCGTGTGCCCCATTCCCTCCCTCTCCCTTTGCCAGACATTAAGTCCACCGTGATAAGGCTTCTTGTTAATTTATGATGGCCTCGACACCTGACTGCAGAATTACACCAATGGCTAAAAAACACAGAAAGCAAATGAGGGTGTAATGGCATCGGAGTGGGGGCCTGCCCCCTAATTGAATTAAAAGACATGGGTAACAGAGAGAGAAAGAAGAGGGACGAGTGCAGGGTGACTGGACACAGAGGGTAAGGAGGAATGGAGGGAGTTGAAGAAGAGAGAAAGGAAGGGAGGGGATATAAAAAAGTGATTTAAGAAATACGGAAAGGAGTGGAGAGGGCAGACGGCTAGGACAAAAAACATCAGAGTGCGACAACTGAAGCCTTACAATTAGAATAGACTCTCCTTGTGTGCCAAGCCCGGCAAGTTTGCTTAGCAACAGTGGAACAGGGAAACAAGTAGAGCATTTAAATTGCACTATTGAAGAAGATTGATACATACTTTAGTAATAGCAGCTTCCAACACAGACTAAAAGGAGACAACAAAAGGCATTTAGTTTCACATCTATCTTAAAACAGTTTTCACTTGCCCTGATGTACATACAAAATTCACTCTTCAGTTCAGCTCATATGAGGAAAGATTTGTTGAACAAAATTCCCTCTTCCTTTGTTCTTTGCCGCCGTCATGTTCCTGCTCTCCTCTTCTCCAGATGTGCTGCCAGGCCTCACTCCATCCACTCGATACATTATCACTGTGAGTGCCTGTAGTCCTGTGGGCTGCACCGAGAGTCTTCATAATCACAATGGTGGTGATGATGATTTGAGATCAAGCCTCACAACCCCAGAGGAAGGTAAGGCCGTAAAGCACAATACACACACACACGTTTCTGTCCCTTACCAGTAGCATTAATGAGTGTTTCTGCATCACACAGACAAACTTCTAGATACATTAACACAGTCATCTGATCTCCTCAGTCATTTTAGCTCTTAAGAAGGGGGATGAATGAAGGCTGGAAAAGACATAGGGACAAGTAAGGATGGAATAAACAGGTGCAGTGAAAGAAGGAGAAAAAGTAAGATAGCTGGATAGGGCAAGACACAAAATGATAAGAGAATGAAACACTTTGCAACTGAGTGAAAGGCAGATTGTACAGAGTTCTTATCATGGAGGTCATGGAGAGAAGATAATGTGTATAAAGAAAAAAGAAGAGGTAAGAGGAAAAGAGGGATTTTTCTTCATATGTTAGTCACTACATTAATCTGTGTTGGACTAACTGGCCTTGTTGGGGAGATAATGTGACGGCAGGGGTCAGTGCAGAGACGGCAAAAATCAATCTGCAGCAAAAGGGAGAAAAAAACAGATTACTGTATTGATTCTCACTGAGCATAGAGTTAAGACACTGAACCGTGTTTAGAAGACTGGAGAAAGAACATATTTATAACTCTGTTTCGCCAAAGTCTAATTTTCAAACTCCGGGAACCTCATGTAGACACATTTTTATTCACTTCACTGGATCAAGCAACAAAGTTTTCGTCAGTCACCCGAAGCGGTTTCAATGACTGGCATCATGTGAAATGATTATGTATTTCAAAATCTTGTTTTTGTAGAATGTTAACCTGAAATAGTATCAGTACTCTGTATCGGCAAGTATTGAAATTTAAATATTTGTATTCAGTGTAAAGTGGTATTGGTGCATCTCTATTTGAAGAGGCTTCACATTCTGGTAGGTAGAAACGTCAGTTTCAGATAATTTTGCTTTTGCTAGCCGACATCCAAAAACTTGGAAGCAGTTTTTAAGTAATATATATATACACGATATTGCCAAAAGTATTCACTCACCCATCCAAATAATTGAAATCAGCTGTTCCAATCACTTCCATGGCCACAGGTGTATAAAAGCAAGCACCTAGGCATGCAGACTGTTTCTACAAACATTTTGTGAAAGAATGGGTCCCTCTCAGGAGCTCAGTGAATTCCAGCGTGGTACTGTGATAGGATGCCACCTGTGCAACAAGTCCAGTCATGAAATTTCTTAAATATTCTACAGTCAACTGTCAGTGGGATTATAACAAAGTGGAAGCGATTGGGAATGACAGCAACTAAGCCAAGAAGTGGAAGGCCACATAAAATAACAGAGCGGGGTCAGCGGATGCTGAGGCACATAGTGTGCAGAGGTCGCCAACTTTCTGCAGAATCAATCGCTACGGACCTCCAAACTTCATGTGTCTTTCAGATTAGCTCAAGAACAGTGTAGAGAGCTTCATGGAATGGGTTTCCATGGCTGAGCATCTGCATCCAAGCCATACATCAGCAAGTGCAATGCAAAGCGTTGGATGCAGTGGTGTAATGCAAGCCGCCACAGGACACTAGAGCAGTGGAGACGATGATGAGGATGAACTTGACTGGCCTGCACAGAGTCCTGACCTCAACCCGTTAGAACACCTTTGGGATGAATTAGAGTGGAGACTTAGAGCCAGGCCTTCCCGTCCAACATCAGTGTGTGACCTCACAAATACACTTCTGGAAGAATGGTAAAAAATTCCCATAAACACACTCTTAAACCTTGTGGAAAGCCTTCCCAGAAGAATTTAAGCTGTTATAGCTGCAAAAAGGTGGACCGACGTCATATTAAACCCTATGGATTAAGAATCGGATGTCACTTAAATTCATATGCGAGTCAAGGCAGGTGAGGCGAATACTTTTGGCAATATAGTGTGTATATGCCTTCTGTCATTTATCTTTCTGTTCCCACAACAATATAAAGAGAAAATGGGAATTTTTTATATATATTTACAAATGGTGATTAATTCTGATTAAACATTTTTATAGATTGACAGCCCTAAAAATAAAAAAAAATTCAACATGTTGGGTGAAAAAGAAACATTTTAGGAGAACAAGCACCAGCTCCTCTGCCCCCTTCTCCCTAAAGACTCATTCCTCTTAGGTGCTTTAATCTTAGAGAAGAAGACAGGTAGAGGGGTGAGAGAGGGGAAAGAGACAACAAAAACAAAATGCCATATGGCTATTTTCCCTGCTTCGATATATACATAATAGTGTATATTCAACATTGAATCGTTAAAAATGTGTCCAAAATAAGGATAACATTATCATTTTCTTCCACTTGCTTATACCAACCAGTATATTTGTGGTCACATCCTGTTAACTTATAAACAAATATTTAGATTTTCCTACAATTTCAGCCCCAGATGGAGTCTCTCCTCCAGTGGCAGTCTCATCCCCCTCAGCCCTCTATATTACCTGGGAACCCCCCGCACGGTAGTACACAGCACACAGCCTCTTCTACCCTTCTCACATGCAAACCACTTATTTTATTGGTCAATGTTATGTTGTCATGTGTAAGTTTCTACAAGTAAGCTAATAGGGACACACCTGATATTCTGTCATAAAGCATTTACTAACATGTTAATATATATTGCTGACCTACTACTTTAAGGGAAAATTAAGACACCTATTTTATGTACAGATTTTTTTCACCTTGATAAAAAGAAATTGTAATTGAACATTAATTTAACATCAAAATACTACTAATATTACCCTCGTTTAATGTTTTTGTTCCAATGACAGGCCCAATGGAGTTATTACAGAATACCTCCTCTATCACAACAACCAAATGGTCTACAAACGGAAAGACCGACAACACAACATCACGGGTGAAGAGAATGTGTGCGTGCGTGCGTGCGTGCGTGCGTGCGTGCGTGCGTGCGTGCGTGCGTGTGTGTGTGTGTGTGTGAGTGTGTGTGTGTGTGTGTGTGTGTGTGTGTGTGTGTGTGTGCGCATGTCGCAGCATAGATGGGACTGCGGAGGGATGGGGCCTCGGTGTAAAGAGGATGGGAAGAGTGAAGAAAAGCAAAATGGAGTGGGGGATTAGCATTTGAAAGAGAAATGAGCATCTTACCAAGGGAAAAGCACTTTGAAAAAGAGCACTAAACACGCACAAACACACACGCGTGTGGAAATTACGCAGCAGAGAAACAAAGATCACTACACACATGCAAGACGCACTCTGAATGGAACAGATGCAGTCATACAGTAAGCAGGAATGTACACAGACTCACACACACACAAGAGAGTCACCCTATATCGTAGTTTATATAAGCAGAATTTATCAATCATTTTGATTTTACACACACACACATTAGTTAATGAAGGCATGAGAGCACATATCATCCACGCTGGGTTAATAATGCCGAGTGTCTGATGTCCACAGTGATTGGAAGGATTATGGACATGGTAATTAAACAGTATGTACAATAATAGATCGTGTTACAGAGAGTGAGACGGATGGAGAACAGATTTGAGGCAGAGATGGACACTTAAATGGAAATGACTGTTAATAAACAGGGCCACAGGGAGGTACACTGAGGAATGACTCTGTGAAAAAAGACTCAGGGGTTCAAACATGGATTAAATCTCCTCCCAATGAAACTAATTCCATGTTTTTCAGGTGTTGACTGTACTGAGCCATCATTGTTTTTGTGCCTATTTTGAATGCCTTTCTGTGTCTTGGTGTATGTGTGCGTGTGGTCCAGGTCTTGATGTCTATTCCACCCATGTCTTGGTACTGAGTGCATGCACTTCAGTGGGCTGCACCAACAGTTCACAAGTTACTATGCTGACCTCACAGCTTCCTCCAGGGCTGCTACATGCACCGACTCTTACCCTGCTTGACTCACGGACCATTCTGGTTGAGTAAGTGCACACTCATCAACTGAACATAAGTTTTAATCGTTGAATTCTTCTTCTTTTTGGGCCAAAACTATTTCAAATATAATTCATCAATTTGATGACTGTATTACTCTTTTTGTTTCTGTTGAAATAGTCATTATAGAAGGAAATAAGAAAAATAGGAATAGAATAGGTGAATTTTTTATGTAAATAGACATACAGTCATCTCAAAGACCTGTTAGATATGTCAGATCCACACACACACACACACACACACACACACACACACACACACACGCGGGCACACACACACATAGCAGAGCTTACAAAACTGAATGACACATCAGATGTTTTGTACACTGTGTATGTAAAGACAGTTCACTAAAGCCATTTGATTGCGTGTGTGTATGTGTGTGTGTGTGTGTGTGTGTGTGTGTGCGTGTGTGTGTGTGTGTGTGTGTGTGTGTGTGTGTGTGCGTGCGTGTGTGTGTGTGTGTCAGGTGTATCAACCTGACTGAAATACAGTGTGGGTGTGTGTATACTGCACAAAACAGTCAAATGAGAGACTGATTGTACCAGCGTGGCTGAAAAGGACGGGGTACGAATGAAAGTAATGAATGAATATTATAGCTTTCATTTTTCATTCCACGTGTTGTTTCTGTGTAAAATACGAAGAGAGAGAGAGAGAGAGAGAGAGACGGGGTGAGATAGAGCTAGTGACCTTCTGCAGTTGTTTACCATGCGGAATATTCTATTGCACCTGACCATTCACCTCGAGTGGGAGGAGACAGAGGAAGATAGATCCTTGCACTTTTTTCCATCATGCTCATGTGCAAATGCTCCTGGTTTCTGTGTGTGTACGTAAGAGTCAATCTGCGTGAAAGCCATTAGTGCACCCGTACCGCGCCCAGGCACGATTGAGCCTAAAGTCTGGATTGTTTGGCCACTGTGAGCGCTCCGTTCCGTACTTAAGAACGGTTTGCTTCCTTGGCCCCGGCAGGCTTGGAAGAGGTGGATTTAAGTACAGTATGGTTCATGCACGAGCACATGCACGGGTACGCAATGTTGACATGACGTAGGCTTTTTAGGCCATTCCACTCATTATCGCTGTCTTCAACTCGGATCTCCCCCCGCTATTGAGACGATTTATGACTGAAAATACTGTTGATGACTCTGTAGGACACAGCGGGATACTGTCTTGGGCTTGGGGCCTCAGACTCGTGGTGTGAGCGGAACCGGACCATTACTTTTATAATAAAAATGCTGCTGTGTGTCTCTGCCCAAAATCGCAGGCGCTAATTCGCAGTCGCTCACGCTCACTTTCACTGATTTAGGCCGAGTGTTTACTAGAAATATTTGCAGACATACTTGTCAGTAAAGTCATATTCTCTGTGTTGTTCTGTGCTATTGCGATGACTTGAGACGGCGCTTCTTGAAAACAACATCAAGCCATGCGAGTGTCGTATTACGACGAGATGACGTATGTACAAGAGGCAATCAGGCCTAGGCCTGTTTGGGCTGGAGCAGGGTGAGTGCAAACCGGCTGGGGACCCCCTGTGGGGGTTCAATCATGCCGAGGCACGGTACCTATCGAATGGCCCTGGTGTGAGTGCGCCCTTAGTGTCCTGACTGTCACTTACAGTGGGACTCCACGCAGGAGGGCACAGAGCCCTGCATGCACACACACACACACAAGCAGCCATATGCACACATATTTATACAATGGACAGGGGATGAGTGAGAGGATTAATATGGAGGCACACAGTGTCTGAGGGCATGCTTTTAAGATCTGTGGTGATCTTGATAATGATTGTCTTGGTTAAGCAGTGGTCATCTACACAAACTGTACACGAACATAACTGCCTGGATTTACTGATACAGCAGTTTGGCCTAATTCATGAGTACTTTTTCTTCTCTTCAAATTGTTTAGAATCATTTGAAGAGAAGAAAAATGTCTGATCCACAAAACCTGCAAATATTCTTATTTACCTTGTACCCTATATTGAATTCAAAAATATACCTTTAAGCAAAAACAATGCTAAAAGAAAAATCTAAATGTGGAAGTAATGTTTAAGTTATGTTTTTATTGTGTTGTGTTTTTAATAATAATAATGTATACATGCACAGCATTTAAAATCATCATGGATGATACAAAGTAAACAAAGTAAAACATCTGTTGTCTATAAACAAATGACTAGGTGTAATACATCATCCATGAGAGCACTGCTGTCTGCTGAGCAGGGATATATTTCATAGTCTTAGCCTTTCAAATGTTATATATTCACCAGGTGTGGGAAGGCCACGTATTACCTTGTTAGCACATTGGTAATAGGAAGAGGTTGAGAGATCATACTTGGTCAATACCTCTCTATTGTGTCTGTGAGAAAAGCTGAGAGAGAGAGAGAGAGAGAGAGAGAGAGAGAGAGAGAGAGAGAGAGAGAGAGAGAGAGAGAGAGCACAACTGTGGAAAAAAATTGAAAAAAGAGAGAGTGGACAGTAAATCGTGAGTTTTAATGAAAAGAACGGAGGGAAATGTGGGTAATATGTAAAACGTGTGTTAGTGTGCGTGAGGGTGAGAGACTGTGCGAAAGGTTGAGGTAGGCTGCGGGATGCGAACAAAACAATATCAGCAGATTTATTCCCTGACCTCACCTGCCTGACACAAACATATTCATACACACCAAAGCAGAAACAAACATGCACACACTGTAGGCTATGTGGAAAAACTGATGAGACACTTGACATGTTGAAAAAAGAGTTAAATTAACCAAACAAAAACAATCCTATTTGTTTAATTCTAGTATTTCCTTATGCATACAGTTTTTTCCCATGTGTTTTTTACATGTGTTTTCAGTAATAATTTAACACCACCTGAATGTGCAGGAGACTGGTTGTCTGTTCATAGATTGTGATGCAGAATTTCAACCTATTGCATCTCAGAACATGGTAATCAATTTGACATGCTGAGAAAGCACCCGTCTGTTTTTCACTCATTTCACAACACGCTTTTAAAACCAAGGATTTTTCTAAAACCATTACCGCAGTGAATTATGATACAAATGATTACAACTCCCCTTTGATTTAGTTTTTCAAAAGTGGACATACATCACACTGCCAATCAACAGCATCTAAATCTTATAATAAATGTAATAGATTTGCCACAGTGGCTAATTGTGTGGTAACACACCCTCATCAGTCATTCAAAAACTGGCTTTTAGTGGGAAGAACCCAGAAAGGAATCCATCACTTTTTAAAGAGGCTTCCCTCTGCTACGATACCGGGAGCGATGGTTTACGCTCAGGGATTTGTAAGAATTGCATTACCATTTATAAAAAATATGTTTTAATGCTCCTTTTATTAAGGAATTATTTGCTTGTTGTGCTATTCTCAAAATCTGCAGGTGCTTTAGTTGTTGTATGATGTGAAATGTGCATCAAGATATATCATTTACAAAACCCATGCAACATGTTAATCCATTGATTGACGTACTTTAATTGTTTCAAAACAGTATTTCTGCAGCACTTTGTTTTACACAGTGAGGATGGAATTAAATAAACAACCTTGCTTGCAAATTGTTCTAATTTTTCTTATAATAGCACAAAATAAATTGTTGTATTATAGCTTGAATATATATCCAACATCATCAACATGAAAGTGGAAAGTAGATAAATGTTCATCATCAGAACACATTCAGCGGCTCCTAAAATCCCTTATCAGAAAAAATTAAAAATCATAGTTTAGTATTAATGAAGCAGACAGTTTAGTATGTATAGCAGGTCCATATTGCCCTCTCTTTCACATTTTGTAATGGATAGTCGACAAAATTTCTATTTTTATATATACTGTCTCTTGTCCTCTCCTCTCTCTCTCCCTGTTGGGGATGACCTTCTTGTTCTAAATTTAGAAAAGGAGACACCTCTATCTGACAAGGAAACTGTGTACAGAATACACCCGTGTGTTGTGACAATGAAACCACAGCCCTTTGAATTTTGTTTCCATTTTTTTGGAGCATCTATCACAATGATCAGTGTGTGTGTGTGTGTGTTTGTGTGTGTGTGTGTGTGTGTGTGTGTGTGTGTGTGGGTGTGTGTGTGTCTTAGTTGTGTTCAACATGGCAACGCCTTCACATACATATATATATATATATATATATATATATATATATATATATATATATATATATATATATATATATATATATATATATATATATATAACAACAGCTTTTATTCTTTCAACAAATAATGACAGGTCTTTTTAAATAATGTTTAAACCTTTTCAGAGGTATTTTGCCATTACATAGATTAAATTACTCCATCCTTATTTTTAATCTGTAAATACGTGACACTACGCCTATATGATAAATATAGTGGAATAAAAAGTGACATTCTTCTTTCTGAAATACAGAAAAGGTTTCTCACACAATTGGAAAATGGAATATTCAAATTCTGAATTGAAGTAGAAAAGTAAAAAAAAAGTAAGAAAAAGTATTTTGTTGTTTCCATTTCATCTGACTCCTCTCCTGCTCCAGGTGGTCACGTCCCTCTCAGGTCAATGGCGCTTTGGAGTTCTATTCCATCTTCCTGTCACATGACGGTGCGGTGCCTGTGCTGGCCTATAACAGCTCGGAACTATTTGAAGACTGCACACTCCGCGACCTAACCCCTGGAACGACTTACACCATCACACTCGCTGTGAGTCCCTTACTCTCTCATCATTGTGATTCGTTACATTCAGAAGCGTATTAATGCTTTGGTGTGTGTGTGTGTGTGTGTGTGTGTGTGTGTGTGTGTGTTCATGTCAGGCCTGTACAGGAGGTGGGTGTACCTTGAGCCCCCCCAGCCAGGCTCAGACTGAGGAGAGCACCCCAGAGAATGTTCCTGCACCGCTGGTCACACCTCTGTCCCCACATGCTCTCAACATCAGCTGGACGCCTCCGGATACTCCAAATGGTGAGAGAACACACCGAGTCTGAATTAAATAGGTAAAAATGTTCAAATGTACATAAACATTTATCAACAGCAACATTTAAAATGTTGTTAATATCAAAATGTTACTAATTACACAAACCTTCAGTCATCTGTATGAAAAAAAAATGTTTTTATTGAATGTTAAAAAATCTTAAAAAAAACCATACGAAATTAGTGAGATAAAACACGTGGAAGAGAAGAAACATTGACAAGAATGGTGATGAGGATAACATTAGTCGAACTGTGGACTTTAATACACATATAAGTGTCAGAATTTAACATAACCCAGACGTTCAAAGATAAAAGACCGGTGTGATTTTGTTCGGTACGTGTTTCGCTTTGAGTGAGGGGAATCGATTGAGGGTGCAAGAGAAAGAGATAAAACAGTTAGAGAAAAGGAAAACAGGAAGAGAAACCAAAAGGACCCATAGAAAACGGGGAAAGAGACAAAGACGGGGGAGAGAACATCCGATGTGAGACTAACAGAGACCAGGAGTGAGAGGGCAGCGCTTCTCCGAGCTCCTTTAAGTGGATGAAAAGTGCTCCCTTTTGACTGAAGAGAGAACTGCAGGCTGGAAGCACATAGACTCACAGTGAAGGACTTTCTCTCTCAGTGTTCTCTATTCGTCTTACCTTCATTTAATTCACTTGAAGCCAATTAAAATCCATGGACATAGCTGGACAAGATGTATATTTGTATATTATGTATATTGGAGGTGAATTTAAAAACCTGCTAATGGCTTGGAAAAGTGTTTGCAAAACAATTTTCTGTGAGCAGACGTTTCAGAGTAAAGAGACTCAAAGTTGTCGACACAAGAGTTTCCTGTTTTGGAATTAGAATTTAAATTATCTATTTGATTAACTAAATATTCTAATGTTTTTCAGTGATAAAGCACTTTCGCCAATCGCCAATCCGTACATTTTTATCAGAAGTACAGGTATTATTTCAACAATTAAATAATTCTCAAATCTACACCTGCTTTTTTCCTGTATTTGAATATATATCACTAATCAATTTAACATTCACATATCAACAGTATTAAATAATGCATCTTCATGATAAACATGAGAACAGGACAGGATATTAAGTAAATATAAATCTAAGCACAAAATACAAATTTTTAAAACACCTTCAAGAGACTTTAAAATATGGAGCACGTTATATCTCAGGGGTTAGTCCGACTGGGGACATCATTCACTGTCTGTAATGATGGCGCAAAAACTTCCAAAAATAACTTTAAAAAGGCAGTGAAAAACATTATTATATAATGTATAGTTAAGCACCATTACTTAGCATTTGGCTCAATTAATCAGATATCCTTGTGTCTTAATCAGACTCTTTAAGATACATCTTCAAGCTTCTGCAGTTGCTTCAAATTACATTAACAACCACATGGTTTACTGGAAATATTGTATTTGTTTTACATATAAAAAAAACATACATTATATCAAGGATTGTATTAACAAATGCACATCTTATAAAGCCAAATTAATTGAGTGATGAAATCCATCTGAGGTATTTCCCACCCCATTTCAGTCTGTAACATATAACGCACCTCCACATATTACCAAATGTTACTGCCGTGCTCGTTAAAGAATGTGTACCTCCATAATGTGTATGCGCAATGTGAATCATGTGTGCTTTACGCTTAATGCCACACAAGTGCATTTTGCACCATAAACCATGTGATGTGTGTGCATATTAGCTTGGATAAATTACGTAAAGCTGTTCTCATCTGATGACAGAAATTTGTAACAAGGAGACACTTAATCATGATTACCCAATTATCTCATGCTTAAAAAGCTTTAATTTTTGCTTAAAGAAGGGCTCAGCGCCTCCTTTTTTCTCTTCTCTTTTTTTGTTCATAAATGGACAGCAACAATGAGGATGATGGTGATGGTGATGTCTTCCAGAGGAGAGATATTCTGTGTCTCTCTTTCCCCCCCTTCTCCCCAATTCTGCAGGGATTTGTGGGGGATAATCCTCTCGGGGATTAGGTCGGGGCAACACGCAGACAAAGAGGGGAAATAAGCCTGTTATGCATTCGCTGCTTCATTTCCCAACCTGTCTTTATTACAACCTATACTGATATGGGCTTATTCACTCATACACACACACACACACACACACACACACACACACACACACACACACACACACACACACAAACACACAGAGACGTCTGCACACATATACACTCTCACACGCATGTGATTGGCCACATTAAGAGCTTCCCTTATGTAGTTGGCGTTCGTGGGGTTTTTGCGTCTTCATTTCCCTGATAGGTGTATATATCTGTATTGAGCAATAATAAAACCCACACATGATTAAAGCAGAATAGACTCTTAGTTCTTAGCACTGATCTTTTGAGCCCCCTGTATGCATTTTTATTAAGGAAAAGCACCATACTGTTTCATTTTTTTATTATTATTATTAGGTGGATGTAATGTAATTATTGTGCCCATGTAGGTCTGTGTGTATGGACATGGTATTCCCATCTAAGTGTGTGTGTGTCTTTTTGTGCCTGTGGGGTGTGTCCACGTGGGTTTCTGTGGATGAGTGCTCACCTATTTGCACGTGTGTGTGTGTGTGTGTGTTCCAGTACTACTGTCCTTATGAGGGTCTTTATCCTTATAACGCCTGTGGTTACGTTTGTCATTTCAGTGCAGTTCTCATCATTGAATCACACTAGAACACACTGACTGGCAGGTCTGGAGCCCCATAAATTAGTTTTCATTTTGATTTACATTATAATCTACATCCGAACATAGAAAAGCTCACTGTATGATTGGAATCCTTCATAGTCTGGACACAGTCCTACAATGTACGAGTGACCAATGGCGTCGTTGTTTAAAAAAATATATGAACGTCTTAGAAAACCAATTCTGAAAATGATGAGAATGAGACGAGAAGAAGAGATAACGCCATCATGCTTAAAGTGGCAGTCCGTAAGATTTGAGATATGATGCTTCTAGCGGCCTCTTTGGCGGTAGATGGAACTGCAGGCGAGCCTCTGGGACCTTCCTCATTGAACAGTGTCGACTATCTCTCATCTGCGTGATGCCTTCAAATGCTCCACACTGAAAGGAGGTCCGTTGTTTTCCCTGGTTCACGGTCACTTTGCTTCTTGATAACTTGCCTTTCTTCACTTCCATTAATGTTTGTTTCTTTTTCTTGGGACTGGAAGTTTAATTGTCTTTGTTCTCTGGCTGTTGATCTTCCATTGTGAGTCAGCAGTAATGAAATGTACCTGCTGCGTCGGTCAAACACTTTAGACTAGAGGGAGCCTGACTCAGCAGTTGGAAGTTACCGATTTTCGATTACAATGAAACGCAGCATACTTTCGTGAGTAGCTCTACCTGGGCAGACCAACCGCTGCCTCACTCATTACAAATTCTGCGCGGGAATGTCGCCACAGACACGTAGATCCTATTTCTGGGCAAAGCAGCAAGTACAAGCACTTTCGTTAGTGGGTCATATGATAAATCACCATTGTTTTAACTCACTCTTTGATTGATAGTAACTTAAAAGACAATTAAATAGATGAAAATGTTGCGGACTGCCACTTTAACTGAATCGATTTTAAAACATGAATGAATTCAGAGTTATGATTGTGTTATGATTATGTTGTGTTGACGGTGATGGTTCGGTGCAGGGAATTAATGCATCACACTGGCTATGTTTATAAGGTGAACTGTGCTTTGCAGAGATACTCATGTATAGTAAACTTGTTTTGGGACAATAAATAGTAAAACTCGTTTCCATTCACCCAGGTAAGCACCAGTCTTTAGAGGCCTGGCTTTGTTTTTATTCTGTATCTCATGTCATGTCATAATAAGGTGTGTTCTATTGATAGGCATTATAACCAGTTATGGTCTCTGGATGGACGGAGTGCTCATTTTCAACTCCAGTTCCTCCCTGAGGCTCTTGGTGGTGGAGGGGCTCTCTCCATGGAGCCGTCACATCCTCCGACTGCAGGCCTGTACAGCACAGGGCTGTGGCAAGGGACCGATGGTCAGTGAACATTTTTCTAGCAAAACCACTTATTCATTTATCTATTAAAGGAGTCATCACCTGGTTTTATACGTATCCAGCCCCCCTTGGATCGCTTTGGATCAATTCGTAAAACTTATTAGAATTAAAATTTTAATCAAACATTGAGCTTGTTCTGACCCTTTTTCGTACCGCGATTTTATCACGCGAGATTACGCGCAAGGTTTTGACTGGTCCGGATGTGCATTGTATAATATGTAATGAGGCGCGCGTTGATTCACCGCAGGAAGGACAGAGCCGGGGGGGCTTGCCTGCATGCAGACTCCAAAACATAATGGCGGCGCTTCGGCGATTTCAGGTAGCGGACGGGGCGGGGTTGGGTGGTGAAAGAGGGGTGGGCTTATGCAAGTAGCCGCCACGGTGACGTCACCGAAGGCGCAGAATCAAAATCTCGTGCTTTAGGAATGCACACCCTTGTGTGCTATTCCTGTTCGGAAAAAGAGCAGAAGCGAAAAAACGGCGCCACTTTCAAACTCCAGCCTTTCAGGCAAGTTTCAACTGAGGTCAAACACAGATATGCATGTTTTAACAAGAGAAATTGCGATTTCCAGGTGATGACTCCTTTAATACAATAAACTGTGTAATGAAACAAACATCTTTGTCCTTGAAATCTTTGCAGAAACTATTATCTTCTGAGCTCACTTCTCACTTCTTCTTTAGTCCACATAAATTATCGCTGGCGGTACTAGGAACAAACAAAACACTGTATGTGTATATATATATGATGCAGCTTATCGCTGTAACAAACCAACACAAAAACACATGGATAATACATACTCAGATGTTGTGTGTGTGTGTGTGTGCACATTGTGTCACTGACCATCATAAAGGTGATCGATTCTCTCTGCTCAATAACGAGGTCGGTGTGGCGACAGTGACATTTGGTAGCAAATGCCACTCTCAACGATGTCACGGACGACAGGCAATATTTTGGGGCATTTTTCCAATACGGATGCCATATTTAGTCAAACGCCAGGAGAACAGCTGAGCCAGCAGAACGGGAGAACAGGAAGGCGGTAAGGGAGGGGTAAGAACAGGATGAAGAGGAGGAGATGAAATGATGCATGGGAAAATGAGAAGAAAGGAGTCAGAAAAAGAAAGAATTTGGGGCTAAAAGAGTGAAATGATGAGGACGTGGACCAGAATATAAAATTCTGAAGAACATGTTTGTTCTTCTGTGCATTTGACCATATGTTTTGCCTGTGTGTCTCTTTTTCTTGAAATCAGGTGGAAATGCGTACATTGCAGATGGCCCCAGAAGGCCCTATACTGTTGGAAATGACCAATCAGAGTTCCCGATCACTCAGAGTCCGCTGGACAGCCCCACCTAGACCGAATGGCAACCTCAGCTACACACTATACTACAAAAGCAAAGGTAACACACACAACCGTTCTCTTTCTCACACCCGCTCTCTCTCAGTGAACCTGAACACATACACACACACACAGCAGTACACATAAAACAGTACAGGATTCTGCCTTTTTGAATTCAACTGCATTCATCACACATTTGCTCTCGAACCAGTCAATATAAATGGTCATTTATATAGCGCTTTTATCCAAAGCTCTTTACAGTGTTGACTGACATTCACCCATTCATACACACATTCAAACACCAGCCAGCTCGTCAGGAGCAATTAGGGTGAGGCATCTTGCTCAGGGACACCAGACACTCAGCTAGGAGGAGCCGGGGATCGAACCAGCAATCTTGCAGTTACCAGCCAACCCGCTCTACCTCCTGAGCTAATGCCCCCCTTTGTAGTTTTTGCCTTAAATACAGCCTCAGTTCCCCATTAAACTGCATAAAAACTAAGCTACAAAGTAAGCTAGGGTCAGGCTGTCCTGGAAAAGATTGAACATAAAAAATAGGGGTGGACAGGAAAAGCTGCTTCTCTATAGGTCTCACTGATGTAGGTCAGTGCTGTCAAAGCATCAAGAAAAGTTAAAGCTAGTCCATCAAAGACCAGTATCAGAATGTGCAACGTTTGTTTTAAACTTAATACACAGCAGATGAAGGAATCAAACACAATTCAGATCTCTGTCAAAAGACACATAGTCTTCTGGCTTTATCATGCACTCAATCTTATCATTTGCAAACACTGTGATCAATATACTGAAAATGTATAGGTTGTGGGTATAACCAGCTGGGCATAGCCCCCTCTGATGCCCACGGGGCCAGCTGCAGGGTTTCCTTTAATCCTGTAACGCCTCTCAGTGGCAGAGCAATGACAGGGACTTCTCTGTATAGGGATCATTATGCTACGACATAATTGTATTATATATTTATAATGGTAGTTAAGTAAGTATAAGTATATACTTTTTTTTTCTGGGGTTTTTTTAAGACGAGTAGAACAGTATCATAATGGTGGAGATACACAAATGTGTACACTGACTCGCACATTCCTAACCAACAATGCCAACTTAGAATGAAAATCAGGCATGAAATGGCGACATGAAAGACAGATTAATCAAACTAGTGTGGTCTAGAAAAGACGAGGTTTGATTTCGTCTGCCACTTGAGCGAGGAGACAATATAGGATTCCAGAGCAAAATCGAGGAAGATGGAAGGAAGAAGATGGAAGGATGAACAAAGACGAGGATTGGTAAGCAATAGTATTCCGAGAAAGGAGACATGAGACGCTCACATTTCTATAGAAGTATTCGAAAAGTTTGCTAGTAAAAACAACATAAAACGTGAAGAACAACAAAACAGCAGATGAGAATAACAAAATCTAGGAGGAGAACTGGACATGGGAAGAAAAGGGGAAGAAGAAAATTGAACAAGATGAGAACAGGAGCAGGGGCAAACAGCTGAACACACAATCATCCTTAAACCTGCACATATTCACCAAGTCTCTCTGTCTCTCTCTCTGTCTCTCTCGCTCTCTCTCTATCTCTGTGTGTGTGTGTGTGTGTGTGTGTGTGTGTGTGTGTGTGTGTGTGTGTGTCAGGGACTTTGATCTGCTCCTCACTGAGGAAGAGAGGGATTAAAAGAGTGGAGAGAAGGATGGAAGAGGTGTGGAAGAAAGAGAGGGAGATGGTGTTTCGCTCTAGTTACCCACAACCCCTTGATTCTTTGATACACACTGCCTTCATCAGTTCACACAAAACTGATGTGTGGTTGTGTGTGTGTGTGTGTGTGTGTGTGTGTGTGTGTGTGTGTGTGTGTGTGTGTGTTTCCATCTAAATATATTGGATAGGCTTACATATTGTAATTTTCTGATCCTTTTTCTTTGACTTTGCTTGCATACCCTTAATATGAAGACCTCTCTCTTTTGATCACTCTCAGTTAGTCTCAGTCGGTAGTCCCTTCTCTTGAACTCTCACTCATTCTCTACTTTCCTTCTCTTGTTGAGTTATCTTTAATGAATCTCTTCTTTTGAGCCGTCACAGTGAATGGCCCTCATCAATAAATGTGCCATGAAAACAATCAAATGGGCAAGATAATAATGTCTTCCTCCTCACAAAAGAGGTACGCACCGTGCTTGGCCCTAAGACCTTCTACACGTCTCTCTCTCTGTCTCTTAGATGGTGATGGTGTGTTGGATGGAAGTACAACAGCAGGCAGCTGGTTGTCTGTGACTGACCTACAGCCTTACACCAACTACAGCTTCTGGATCAAAGGGTGTAACACACAGGGTTGCATCGAGAGCCTGCCTTTCAATGCTACTACACCCCCAGCAGGTACACACACACACACACACACATATATGAGATATGACATGATATTTTGTATGATGTGACTAAAACACACAAGCAACAAACCATTGCTACACCTTTATATTATTTATTGTAGTATTTATAGTTTTAAATTGCTATTCATATGAACTGGGAAGGTTTAGTTTTATCGCTTGCTATGAAAAAGAAAGAAAAAATGTATTCAATGAGTAGCAGAAACAAACATACATAAGAACACACATTATTGACTTTATTTCATAGTGTGAACACATATTTATGATTTACATAGCTTTTGTCCATGTGTGTGTTTTTAGTTAGGTAGTTGTAGTGTAGAATAGAGGCTGATTGTGCATACCGACAAATGTTGATCCGAGCATTCTGACGGTAATGGTATCCGGGCAGCAACACACACCTATGGACACACATTTTACTATTTTAGCTAATGTAAACAAAAGTGTTGCGCTATGTACAGATGCACATACACCCCACCCATCGCTCAGTCAGAGAACAACAAAAGACAGACTTGGGAAAGTTCTACTGTTCAAGTTCAAAACAAAGGCATAAGGAAGTATAAATTTTAAATACCAGACGTTTCCTCTCTTTCTATCTCTCCTTTATACCTCTGTGCCTCTGGCATCTCTTTAGACTTCTTTAAGGCAAACTGTCTTGATGCGTCCTTGTTCTATGAAAGAACAGAGAGGAGATGGTGGAGAGAGAGAGACAGAGAGCAGAGGAGGAGGAGAGCAGAGAGAGAGAAGTGAACATAAAAGTGCATAGTTTAAAACGATTAGTGACACCTCTGATATTGTACCTGCTAACACAGCATGAGTGAGAGAGAGAGAGAGGCTCACCAATGGTGTGTCTTTGTGATGTATGTGTTTTGTGTGTGTGTGTGAGTGTCAGACAGGCAGAAATCCATGCATTTTTCAGGAATTACACAAAAACGATCGGGGTATTCATTATTAAAAAGTAAGAATTATGGATGGGCATTGAACATATAAAAAAAATTGTGGATCCATTCAGTTCTTATTGATCCATTCTCATCTCATACAATGCAGTATACGAAATTGATAAGAAACTAAAAGAAACTAACTTGATATCCCTGGATACTGAATGTAGCCGTAAAACATTTCTCATTTCAACATTCTTTTTTTATTTTTTATCCAGTTTATGAATTTTTTGTTTTTTATTTTGTTTCTGCATTTTTTGATTGTCCACACGATCTTCTTTAAAATAGATTCCCAAGAAATTTCAGTAACACTGCAGCAGGAAAAGAAGGGGTGCGCGCACATCACAGGAGTGCAGGTGCTGGACCAAAGTAACTAGTAACAAGTAACTAAATAGCACAACGTTTCGGACATGTTGTCCTTCATCAAAAGTGCAATGTACTTTTGATGAAGGACAACATGTCCGAAACGTCGTGCTAAATAAATCCACGTTTGGGAGCTTTAATCAGTGTGCGGACCTTTATTATTTCTTCTTAGTAACACTGCAGCCCCAGCGTCTTACAGACACAAATGCAGAGACAGACATGCACACACACACTGGTGGAGTGTTGTGTTATGGTTTTTAAATGTCAAGGTGTTTTTGTGTATAAAGTAATGAATGTGTGAATTAAAGTGAGTATTTATGCTGTAATTATTCTGAACCAGTATTCAAAGAGTGTTTTTAGTTGTTTTTTTTCCACATGCTATGTGTGTGCATGCGTGTGTGTGCATGCATGTGTGTGTGTGTGTGTGTGTGTGTGTGTGTGTGTGTGTGTGTGTTTGTAACAGCCATCTTTAGATGTCTCCAGCAATCAGTCTTGTAGTGGAAAGAGAGCAGTGTGTTTGATTGAAGGGTCACTTTATACATCGGAGGGCCTTCTCTTATTTCGCATAGTCAACACTACAGTCGCTCTCATTTTCTCCTTCTATTTGTTGTTCTTATCTCTTTGGTATTCAGTCTCTCCTCGCGTCTTCTCTACTTCTGTTAAGAGCACGACTATCATAGTGAATCAAGATCTTTTTGCTGATATTCCAACACCAACTCTGTGTTATCATGCTCGGCTGGAAAAGAAGGGCACTGCTGAGAGAGTGGGGTCATAATGTTGTGTATGTGTGGGTGGGAAAGCAAAAGATGTTGTAGTGGTTGTATATCCGTAAGTCTGGTGTCTCTCTGAGGTACTCTCAGCCTCCTTTACAAGGAGTATTTTTTTGCTTTTGCTGTTAGGGTTTTTTCTTCTTTTGTTCTCTCTCTTAGCTCCTGTCTCCTCTTTCCTCAAGTTTCTCTACTTTTGTCTACACTCTACTCTAACCAGAGCCATTTCTAGAAAGAGGGCAGGTGTCATCCGTTTAGGATGCAACTCATCAATGAGATTAATGTCAATATAAAATTAATAATTACTTTTCTAACCTGTGTTTTTCTTTTTTGTTTGCTTTACTCCTAAATTGTCCTCATTCCATCCCTCCATCTCTTTTTCACCCTCTCCATCCTGTCTTCCTCTCACCATCTTGTCTATCTTCATAGCCCCCGATGGGCTGTCACCTCCGAGGTTGACCCGTGCAACCAGTGCCAGTCTGAATGTATCCTGGTCTGCCCCTGCCCACTCCAACGCACCAGGCCCACTCCGTTACAGCCTGCAAATGAGGACAACTCCTCAGAGGCCTGTGATGAGGTGAGAAAGAGTATAAGATTTATTTATATTTAAAAAATGTGGGCAGGTTTCCACACATATGTCCGCAGCACATTCAAGTGGTCTGAGACAGAGGCTTGTGTTAACAAACGGCAATAAGAAAATGACAGACACACACCAAAATCTCAGATATGAATCACAGTATACACACACCTTAAAAATGTGTACAGACATATGCATACACATGTAAATATAACGCTACATTATACGGCATGGCTGAATATGTCACATCAATATGACAGACCATCAGAAAAACAGAGGGGAAATGAGCTGGAGAGACGGGGGGTAGAGTAAAAAAAAATCAAAGAGCGCGGCAGAGAGAGGTGGAGAAAATGTGATAGAATAAAAAGAGAGAGGGTGTGCATCTGATATGTATTCATTACATGCTTCCTGACAACAAATTGCAATTTAATCCAAGAAGAGGAGGCTCTCATTCTGTGGTAATAAATAAATGACTAGCTACATGTATTATATATCAGACAGCCATGCCCTCCTCCTCCTCTGCTATGGAAATCTCATTGTTCCCTGATTTATTCATTCATTCATCCCTTCTATCCATCTGATGCTAAATGGTCAGCGGTCCCTCATTTATGACAATATTCTTTTACTTTGTCCTGGATTCCTTTGTATGATTATATGACATGGGATCAGGTATTACATGGGAAAAGATATACAAGCTATACAAATATTTAACATAGTTACTGTTTAGTGACCATATGAAACATGTCTCTCGACACGTTTATATGTCACACTTACAATAAAATTAATTTTGAAAGCAAACGTAGAGATAACATGCTGGATTTGAGATAAACACCTACTCCCTTATATGAGATGTATTTTGTCTGGTATGTGACTAATCACATTCCATAAATACAATGTTCAGTACTTCTCCGTACAGAAGCATTTTAAATGATGTAACATGCAGTTACAATATTTGGCTATCAATGTCATTATAACTGTGGTAATCACTGTAGACCTTGGGAGTAAGCATCGCACTGGCCCCCTAAAAAAGTATGTTTTTCCTTTGGATTATTGCTGAAAATTAACTCTTTTTTTCAGGAAGATAATCTTCACAAATGAACAGCACTTGATTGATTGAGCATGAATGCAATCGACAGAAGTAAAAACTAATCTTACACCATAAATTGACTACGCCATGGTTGCATGAGAGGTATTTACTGACGTATTTCATATCGTGGAAAAATGTTCTGCTGTTGCTCTTATTTCAGCCAAAACTCATTGACTTTTCAGACAAGGGAACCTGAAGGGGAAAAATACTAAGTCATTTCTGGGTTTCAGGACTCATTCTTGCAGCATTCTATTACATTAGCCGACCAACAAATTCTGGGGAGCTGTCTAGTCCTGAATCTCCATGGTCAGGCATTAAAGAGCAAAACTGATAAAATTGAAAGAGAAAAAAATGGTATTTAGTATAAAGTAAGGATGTACAATATTTTTTATTGATTTTTTTTGCTAACTAGGCAACCAGTGGTGAGAAATATGGATGAGAGATGAACGGACAGATAATCCTGAACACTGCATATGGTTCACACTTCATAGGTCTAGTACATATTCACTAGCAAGTATCATAATTTGAAAGTCAATTTGCTGTCCCTTTTAAACCAGGTCCAAATGCATGTCAGTAAATGTATGTTTGTGTTCATTAACTCCTAGGCTTATGGAAAATGCAACAGACACCTTTTCCTACTGCGTAGAGGGCCTGTCACCGTACAGCGAGTACTTGCTTAGAGTGCTGGTCTCACACACATATGGGCAGACAGTCGGCCACTGGGCAACCCTGCGCACTGCGGAGGACAGTAAGTACACAGACTCATGCACATATAAAATCTACCATGCACACAGACAATGCAAAAACGGCAAAAAGCATTGATAACCACGAAAAAGTCTAATAAATTGTATATAAAAATGGCGGTTCTAAGCAAACTTGTTGGTGGGTCAGATAAACACTGGGATACTGGTGTCCCATGGGCTACCTGTTGGGATTGGACATTGGCATTGTTTTTTTGTACTGAATGGTGCAGCCTGGGTGCTTATGTCAGCAGTCCAGCCAAGTTTTGCAAGTGACTGGCTGGCAGGTGGCTGGCAGCAGCTGGTTATTAGTTGGCCTCTGCCATCAGTTGGCCATCATTGCTGCTGAGTCAAAGTTAAAGTCAAGGAGCCTGAAAGATCTCCTTATTTTAGGTGATGATCTGAACAATAGCCTCACACATTAAACATATGGCATGCGGTGTAAAGAACGGAGCCTCTGCCCAGTTTCCTTTTATTTTTTACTTTTTTATTGTTTCCTTTCGTTTTATTTGATCAAAGTGTATTCATTTCTTGATGTTAGAGGAGATGGTCAATATGAAAAGACAATAAGGAAGAAGGACAGAGACAGAAAATATTAAAAATGAAACATGGGGAGACAAGCAAGATAGGGTGAAACACACTGACAGAGTGAGCCTTGCATACTGTAAGGTGTGTGTCTGTGAGTGACCTAGCCAGTGTCATTGTGGGCTAATTGCTGTAATAGAATCATATTAGCCACTGGAACAGCCTCCTCAGTGCAAAGTTATAAATTAATTAGTACCACGCTATTATCACATACATTATCATTAAGTAGCTGAGATTTACATGCATAGGATACATGTTCATGTACACACACACACACACACACACACACACACACAGAAATGTGTACGTACACATGTACAGTATGTGTGTGGTGTACGTATACACGTTCACATGAACACAACACTGATGCAATCACCCATTCAAACACACAATTGCAGACATTTAGGATGCATTAAATTATCGCCACATGCTTTTCTCATTGCTATTCCGAATTGAATTCCCTCCAGCAAACAGACACAGACACACACACATTCTCAAACAAACTGATCTTTTGTTTTGCCATGTACTCAACAATTATAGATGAGGTGGACAATTACTTGTGTTTTTTGTTGTGTATACACTCATGTGTTCTCATGTAAGAGTGGAAATGTGTGAGTTACCTCTCTCTCTCTGTGTGTGGACGTAATAGATGTGAACATCCAGTCACACTGTGTCCCACCATACAAACGTCTGCCCCTCTCTTACACACCTCACATACCTCCTCATGCTCACAATCAATAACACATAATCACAAAGTTTCATGCAGCTCATCCCCCAAAAAGCACTTTGCCGACTTCCATCACTGTTTAACTGGAACTGGACTGGTGGGGTTGAAGTCTACAAAACAAGACACAATAGCAAATTTGTCAGCATGAATCAGTAATGCATAATCTATGTCTGAGCTTTATCATAAAACACAAAAACAGAAAACATTGGGATGCTATTCAACTTAGTTGCCCATATAAGATATGATTGTATATTGTTTGAGTGCACGTGAAATTGATGGATCTGTTTTCCTTTCTGCCCTTGATGATGTCAGTCTCTTATACACATTCATCCTGTTTCACAGCGCCTCGTGTCGTAATGATCTCAATAAATTACTCATAATTTAATGTCACATCTTCCATTCAAATCTTACATCAAGTCATGGGCGTAGAGTACACACTGTTGTCCAATCATTTTAAAGTATGCATAGAAAAAAATCTTTTAACATAATAATAGAAAACATGATAGGTATGGGAGCTTTTAATAAGAAGGGATTTGAACCCATGATGGGAGAAAGCCAAGTGCGGCCAGATTGGGTTTTTCTAACATTGATGTGTAATTTGTCACCATAAACCCATCCTCTTGTCATCTTGGCAGTGACAGGAAAGGCTGCATTACCCTGCTAATCTCCTTTTCCCATATGCTTCAAAAAATGACAACCTTAGCAAGCACTTTTACATTTCATTCAGTACGATTTCATATATCATGAAGCCAATACAAATTCTAGTTTTTTTTTTAAGTTCAGTGCCGTTCTTACATACAGTATTCACTCTTTGTCATGATCTTGGGTTTTTGTTTCATTAATTTCCTAAGTTTTTTTTTTAAGTTCCCTGCCTCTTGTGTTCTATGTTGTTTGTTTGACTTCCTGTCTTGGTTGTTTTCCCTCTTTTTTTCTGCACCTCATCTGTGTTGCATTGGTCTCGTACCCTTTGTTTCCAACAATCAGTCTGCCCTCACGTCTGCCCACCTTCTTGTTGTGTGTATTTAGTCTTCAATCTTTTCCTTGCATGTCTGTCAAATTGTCTGCCTTAACCCTGTGGCATGTTCCACGTTGCATTTCCTGTGTGGGTTCTTCATGCCATGCCGATGTTTTTAGTTTTTTTTTTTTTTTCGATGTATGTACTGTAAACTCATACTAATTCATATACATACACACACCATTTTTACAGTGCCATTATTTGGGGTTTACCCCTTTTGGAAGACTTACCCCTAATCTAATCTAGGTGTGAGCTGTAGCCTTGCAAGCTTTTCACTCATTATATTATTATTATTATTTTCACTTTTATACTGTATGGGGACATGGATCTTGCACCATCAACAACATGTATTTGAGTATGTTGTAACCTCATTACTTCATAATCTGTTTCTTCTCTTTTTTATCTCTGAAAAAGCATGAGAAGAGAAAAAGAGAGTTGGTTTCACCTCTTCTATTTCACGGACTAGCCCTTAAGTATTTACTAGAGAAAGAAGATGACAGAGCTGGAGGAGAGCAAATCTAGAAAAAAAAGGATTTAAGAAAGGATTGAAAAAGTGAGGAAAAATGGAGAGCAAAAAAGGGTAAAATGAGGAATTGGGGGGGAGGAAAAGAAGAAAAGAGAAGGCTAATGACAGAACAGAAAAAGAGAAAGAGCCATGCTTCCTCTTTTCCTTTTTATCATTCCATTAAAGTTTTATATCCATCTTTTTAATGTAATTTGGTCCCTATGAATTCCTTCCGCTGCAGAACAGACAGACGGCTCCTGTGAACATAAACTCTAGCCGTGTTGGACAGCTCCCTTTCCTCTGTCTACTCCCATGTTCACACTTGCTAAGTGATCTAAGAGAGAGAGAGAGAGAGAGAGAGAGAGAGAGAGAGAGAGAGAGAGAGAGAGAGAGAGAATGAAAGAGAGTGTGTGTGTGTGTGTGTGTGTGTGTGTGTGTGTGTGTGTGTGTGTGTGTGTGTGTGTGTGTGTGTGTGTGTTATAGAATGTTATAGGGAGTTCTGTCAAAATGATCTTAGAAAGTAAGTGTGTGTGTGTGTGTGTGTGTGTGTGTGTGTGTGTGTGTGTGTGTGTGTGTGTGTGTGTGTGTGTGTGTGTGTGTGTGTGTGTGTGTGAGTGAGAGAAAGGGAGAGAGAAGAAATATGAAGGAGGAAAAATGCAACAGCAATGAGGTTAGAGGTAATGACAGAACACAAAGAATTCATGTTATTTAATGAATGAGTGACTGCATTAATGAAATAATAATAAACCTTCCCTATACCCGTGTTTTGTTCAGTTAACTGTCCCAGAGTAATGTGAGCATAATTCCATTTTTATTTTGTATATACCAAGGGATAACTTATAACAGGTTATATACTAATTCCCTAAAAATGTATTTACACATTACCCTTTTAAATATAGTGTCAGAAGCAATGGGAAAATACATATTTCTTTAAACAAACTATAATAACATCTTTATTAATATTTCTGATTAAACCCAATCAGTTCCCACTGCTTTGAATATTTGACACATATTTCCACATTATATTTCAAAAGCCATTATTTTGAACTTGTTTGTTCTCTTTCAGTGACCAATGCCTCAGAAGGTTATCTAGAATTAGCTAAATCACTCCAAATAGTCAGCATCTGAAAAGGATATTGAACATTTTGAATGATTAAAGGTATCGACATGGTCGTAGTTACTTAAAGGCTAATGTACCTCTCATGTAGTCATGATGTTATGGATACAAAGCAAGCGCATGACCTTGGTCATGTATCATCCCCCATCTCACTCCCTCACTGGTGTCTTCTAAAGCAGCAATGACATTAAATAACCTTTAGAAAAAGTAAAGATACCAAATGCAATGTAAATTCTCACTGTATTGCTTGTCACGTTTTGACACCATGTCGTAAGCATCTTCATTACAGTAAAGCTCAGCGTTTGTCCTCATAATGACTCAGAGGAGCCTCAATTCACCTTCAAAAGCCCAGTCACCCACATACACAGGCACACATGGGACCCTGAGCAAGGCTAAAAATAATACCCTTCCTCTTCTCTCTACACAGATACACACAGATGTACACACTTACAATATGCACAAGAAGTATACACCCACAAGTTCACACACACACACACACACACACCCCTTCCTCCCTCCCCCTCTCCCAGCCCTTGTCAGTTGATTGTGTTATTACAATGCTAACCAAATCCTTATAAATGTGATTTAAGGCTTGGCGGCCCCGCGCTCCTGTTTTAGCCTTCTGCTACTGTGTTTTACTGGTGGCGGTGGAGGAGGAGTAACGGTGAGAGGTGTGGAGGAAGGGATGATGGGAGAGGGTAAAGAGAGAGGAAAATGCATGGGGAGTGAAGAGGTCAGAGAAGTAAGGGGAGAGAAAAGGTGAGTGGGAGACGAGGGAAAAGAAGAGCAATAGGGAAAAGGCTGGATGAGAGATGGAAAAAGGAAGAGTTGAGCAGGAAGGCGGGAAAGAGGGATAAGGAAACCCGAGAGAGAGAGAGAGAGAGAGAGAGAGAGAGAGAGAGGTTGTTACATATTCCCTCAGCACTCGTTCCCTCCTATTCAGAGAGCAGTAAAGCGTCAGTAAAATAAAAAAAGGGAAAAAAGCATCACCTGCATCTTAAATGAAAATTTCAATTGAAAAACTTAACAGCCCTTCAAATTGCAGAATTTTACACGCGCCAGTAAAGCCTAAATAACACTCAACACTTAGAGGGAGAGAGAAATGGGGGTAGGGGAGGGGGGAGAGGGAATGAGGGAGGAATGGGGGGTGACAACAGGGGTTATTTTGGGTGGCTGACGCGGGCTGGATCAAGGTGACTGGATTGTGTTTTTGCAGTTGAGGACTTTCTACCTCCGTTCTTTGTCTTCTCTTTACGTCTCTTCTCTTAACTGTTCTGTTGGAGTAGAAAAACTTTTGAATCAGAAACGCAAGGAAAACAGCAAGGCGGTCAAGAATATAGTCAAATAGACGGAAGGATGCCAAATGTCTGACTAGACAACAGGCAGAGAGACACCTCGACCCTCCGCAAAGATGGACAGGAAGGCAGTGATGTGCACAGACAGGTTGCCAGAGAGGAACATGGACAGACAGGGAGATGGGCTCCTTGGCTATTCGTGGGGTTCAGTGGACCTTTTGGTGGTAATTGAATCAGTGTGAGTGCTGAGTAGAGCTAGCATAAAAACCTGTTAACCCATAAGGTCAACTCTCTGCATTGTTTATTTAGCAGGAAGACCAGAGAGGGAAAGAGAGAGAGTGAAAGAGAGAGAAACCGCAACATAAAGCACGAGTAACGAAGAGAGAGAGACTGAAGGAAATGAGAGGGAGGTTGTGGGGAAGAAGGAAGGAAGGAAAAGAGAAGAGACAGAAGGAGAGACGTAGATAGGAAGAAAGATTGTTCGTGTGACAATTTGTGATCTGTAAAAAAATTAGTCAACCTTTATACTGTCGCCATTTTTATACTGTTGTTTATTTGTGCGGAGGAATGTGTTAAAATGTGTGTGAATAGCTATTTTAATGCATTCATGTGTCTTTCTCTGTGTCTGACATTATTACACATATTATGTTGTGTGTATGGTCAAAGTCCGCCCAAAAAATTTGGGGTCCGTCAGTAAATTCACCAAAAAAATTTAAAAACGTTTTTAAATGTTTTGTTTTTGTTTTTACGTGCCAAATAACAATATGGATTTGTGGTAAAATAATGCTTGTTATATGCTAAACATACCAGCAAACTATTAAAACACTGAACAAGATCATCCAAATTAGCATTTGAATTGTGATTAAAACTGGGTTTTAAACTTTTAGGAGAACTGGAGCATCATAGGCCAAACTACTGAATGCTAGTTGGCATCGCATTCTGTATGAAGGCCTATCAGTTGGTAGGGAGTCTGCAAAATCCACACATTCTTAAACAACCACTGTCTTATGTACACGCATGCTGACATGCGTGTATACATACATGCACACTTTATCTCTCACATAGTCGTGCACGCATACTCTCAACCGCTCATCTTCTTTCACCATCTCTCACTCAGCCTCTCTCTTACACACACGCACACACACACACACACACACACAGCCATCTGGGAAAGCCGTTAGCGGTTAGCGGTAGCACTTAGCGGCGCAGCACGCTCCCTCAGTCCGCTCAGTCACCTTGATCTGCTTGCCCTTCACACAGCACCATTACTGCTATACTGCATCACTGTGGGTGTGGGTATGTGAGTGTGTCAGGAAGAGTGTGTGTGTCTGCGTATATGGACATGCATCTGTGTGTGTCCATTACAGAGCCGTACAGTGGGATGGATGTAAATGCTGGGGGAGGGGGGGTATTACCTTCAAATGAGCTACCGTGGGGGGAAATATCCCTCTGACTAGTCTTGTGTAGGGTCTTATCTGGGCATGGACATGTGCAAATCATGTTACTGTGTGTGTGTGTGCGTGCGTGCATGCGTGCCTGCATGCATTCGTGCTGTGCCCGTGGCCTTCTGACGTGCATCTCTCTGCCATATTTCTAGCGAGGATCATTTCACCTTTTGGACATGACATTCACCTTTTGGACATGTTCACTGTCATTTTCATGACATGAAAATGACAGTGAACATGAACACACAATAGAATCTAATAAGAAACCGTCTTGCTCTCTGAGACCACAGCTGTAGTTCTTCAGAACGACGTGTTGTGATACACCACAGTGCCAGAGCGTAGTTGGACTACAATGTTCCCAGCAGTCCGTCCTGGCCTACACATCACCTCCTGAATTCTCTGCTGTAGGATGCAGGGACTTGCTTTCATAAAGTCACAAGTGCTGCATTAATCCATAAATACAATCTCAGTTTGCTCAGGGGGAGGAATTGAGAGAGAAAGAGAGTCTCCATGTTAATCCCTTGGATAGGGATGGCAAAATCACTCTTTGTCCTTCCGATGTCTTTCTTGATGTTACTTGTCAAATTATTCTTTCCAACAAATCCTCTCCCTCTCTCTCTCTCTCTCTCCATTATATATGCACACACATATTACAAGTGTATTTATCTCTTTCCTACTTTTGTTTCCTCTTCTTGTCACTTTATACATTTCCTTCTCTTTACCTGCAGGTCCAGGACCAGTGGGCACTCCAGTTGTATCACGGCTCCATCCTCGAAGTGTAACAATTACCTGGGTTCCTCCCTCCCAACCAAATGGCATTATTGCCAATTATACCCTCCATCTTTTCCCAAGCTCCACCTCTTCTTTCATCGCTAAGCCCAGCTCAGTCTCCAGCACCGGCATGACCCTCAACTCTGGCTCAGGTCGTAACCCGAGACCGTCGCCCAGCACTGAGGGTGCATATATCAAGTCGGGTCATAACATCAGACCAACATCTAATCATACCACCCCAGGCACAGGCCACATCTCCATGTCCACTGTCCACACAGGCGGTAATGATAGCTCCAGCATGATCCCAGGCATCAGACCCAACATCCTCCCTAAACCTTCTTCTAGCTTGAGGCTTGGGATTACAGAAGACGACCAGTTAAAGTCCACTGTTGTGAGGAATACAAGCCAAAGCACGACTCCAAGGCCCGACCCCATCTCATTCCTTCCCACTGAACCCAGCACCGCCAGTGTAAACCCAAGCCCCCATGCAATCAGCTCTAATAACAACCATATTTTAAAGCAAGCCTCCTTCCACAGCCCCACGTCTGGTTTCTTGAATACATCGTCATCCTCTCTATCAGTCACTGTTCCAGGGAACACCAGTAGTTACACTTTCCTCGACCTCCCGCCATACCAAACCTACAGCCTTCAGGTAAATATATATTAGAATCTTACTATGGTAGAACTTATTTAAAAATGTAAAAAAATATCAATACAGTTATAGTGTCATAATTCATCAGTTGTTTGTGTCTGTTCCTTTCCAATTATGTTAAGATGAATATAAACAATGTTTTTTCATTGGCAGTTGAATCATTATATGTTTCCAGAGACTGAATTCCAAAATGTCACTGCACTCTTTATTCTTCTTGTTGGTTCCACTTTATCAATTATCATACATGGTACTTCTGTTCCATTCTTATCACTATTGATCTAAAAAAAGACACATTGTGATGTTACAAAATTTTTCTCCAACGTCCAGATGGAGGTGTGCACCAGGGTGGGTTGTTCAGTGTCTGAGATGTCTCAGAACTTCCGTACCCTTCCAGCCCCCCCTGAAGGGGTTCCTGCACCTCACCCTTACTCTGACACCCCCACCTCTGTTCTCTTGTCCTGGGGTGCACCGGAGCGTAGCAACGGGCCACTGGAGGGGTAAGAGATGATGAAATACATAAACTTCAATCCCTCCTATTTGTAAATAAATTCCACTGTATCTTGTGTCGGGCGTAGGTGGCTGATTGAGCGCAGAGTTGCAGGGACAAAACAAGTCTCCACAGTGGGCCATGTCCCACCGGACCCTCCCCCTCTTTCCTTCCTGGACTCTTCATCGGCCCTCAGTCCCTGGATTAGCTACCAGTATCGACTTGTGCTCCATAATCAGGCTGGCAACACCACAGGCAAGGCCATAATAATGGATTTAACTGAAATTGAATTTAGTCAGACCATTTTCCTAGTGTCTAGTGTCAGCGTTATGGAATACACAGTATTAAAAATAAATGCTTCCAGTCTTTGTTGTTTCTCAATAGGATCTTTAACCACATATTTTTATATACATGCAGGACCATGGGTCAGTATCACCACCAGACCGTCTCGGCCAGCTGGTCTCAGTCCTCCGAAGGTGAAGGTCTTGGGGCCAGAATCGCTTCAGGTATGGGTGACTTTTTTTAAAGTTTACTTGTCTCAGAATTAAAACCTTTGTGGATATTGCAAGAAAGCACAAGAGCTCTGAAATAAGTCAGCAATGCTGCTACGGATAGAACTGAATTCCAATGTCTCGTGTTACATTCAGCTGGTTTCAGTATATCAGCATGAGTTTTGAGAATTAAAAAAAAAGTCTTTTAAGTTTTTTAAATGGAAAATGCACAACATACACAATATAACGCAACTTCACTCAGAGTAGAGAAGACAAAGCAATGTCACACTGATTCCTTTTTCTTTCCTTCTTGGGATTTAATGAGAAAGAAAAACATTCAACTCAAGGTCCCCTTCAGAAAAGGGGAGGGGCTGTGACCCTGTCTGAGGCAGCTTCCTTCCTGTCGGCCATTTTGAAGGAGGGGCCAGAGTTAAGTTCCACCACTGGCTAATCCCACATCAAGGCCCATCAATGAAAGCCACTGAAACAATATTGTATGCGTGCACACACACACAGATATGCGCACACACACACACACACATGCATTGCCCAGTCCTGCACTAATGCTAACTGCAGAAAAATGCTAATGCCTGTCATAATTTCTAAACCGCCCCTGTCATCTCTGCAGCTGCACAGCTTTAGGGGTCATAGGTCCGAGAAGGAAAGTGTTCCTTCCTGGTTGTTGCTAATTGGACAGACAGGCAGGCTGCTTCCTGGTTACCAATTGACCTTGACAACACAGACAGGATTTTGAGTATCTCCCTTCATTCTCTAAATGGTTTCCATTTCATATCACTTCTTGCTCACCTGGGTACTCTCTTTCTCTTGACCATTATCTCATTTATCTTTTCTTTTCAATTTGCTTGTTTTGTGCATGCCTTTTTAGGAAGTGATATTCCCAGTAAGGGCATCACGACAAAGTATACCGCGTGTCTGCTTTTCTGTTATTAGCATTGCATCTTGATTATCCGTGTCCTTTTGGCTTCATCAGATTGTGAGTGGAGCAGGTTGTGATGCGTGTGATGCAGAAAGGGATGAATATCAGCACATTGATTGTTTAAATGAAGGTGTTGTTATCGGACTGTGATGGTAGCAAGAGGTCTGTGCAATAAAGCAAACATAAAATAAATAGATTTCTTTTGCACACGTACATCTGTAATGCTATAGATGAAGAAAAAATAAGTAAGACAGACACTATCTGAGAAGGTAACCACCACACTGTGTGTATCTGCTTTTTTGTGTGCACAATTCACAGCTGATTGGTTCTCATTCGCACACTCATTATCTCTGCCGTGGTAGTTATGCCTGATGCTGGTATTTAGTTATTCCAAAACCATATTAATAAACTTAAAATTAAACCATCAATTTGATTTTGTGACCCAAAATCATATTCACCTTTTCATCAAATATCAGAAAAAAATAAGACTTGAAGAGTTTTATTGCAGGATGACTATATATTTACCTTGATATTTAAGGGAAAATATTGTATTGTCGGCTGCAGAGGTTGGTTCTTTCAGTGCCTTTGAGTTTTTTTTCTATAATAGCATAGATTCACAAACTCACACACGTAACACATGCACCATGTCCTTACACACACACACCTATTCTCTCACACTACCAACTTTATCATCTGTTTCTCTCTCTCACTCATATCCACATGAACACATTTACAAACTCACACACACACACACACACTGTGCTGGCCTTAGCCCCAGTGCTCTATGTCAGCCCAGGGTCTCTGCTGTCTTCACCATCTCCAGATTACATCAGGCTATTCAATCTGTAAATGACTTCCACCACAAAGCACACCCAACACGCACTTTCGGAAATGAGCTGCCTAACTCAACATGACCCTGCCCATATCTGGTTGTGTGTGGCTCAGAGTGTGCATGTGTGTCCTGTATCACCTCATAGTGTCACTTGTTAAATTAATATCAAGGTTGCACGAGAAATAATTATTCTTGACGTTCATTCATAATACTCTCATCAACATTGACCACTTAATCACCTCCACTCATCTCAACGAGCTCTGGACTGATCAGTTATTGTACATGATGGTTTGTATCCATAAGTGTGATGGAGCACAGGAGTGTGTGTCTGAGTGTGTGTACTGTGTGAGGGTGTGGGCATGTACGCAATTGCTGAATTTAATTTTAACTACGTGTTGGTACGTGAATGTAACAAAAAAAAATAATGTATAGATCTTTACATCTGTAATTCAGATGTGTAGAGGTCCGTGTGTTAGTGCGCGCGTGTTTTTAAGTATGTGTGCGTGTGTGATCGTGCGCGTGCGTGCATATTAACATTTGTGTCTGTGCCAGTTACCTTCATCTTCACTCTGAAATGCTGACAGACTGAACTGTTTCCAAATCAGATGCAGTGCTCGACGACACCAAGCTTTTATTTTTGCATGCAGCAATTCCATTACCAGCCGTTTTCATTATTTTAGCATGGTGGTGTGCATGTGCGCGCGTTAGTGTGTGTGTGTGCAATCCGTGTTAAATTTGATGAAAGGAATTTTCTGCTCAAGTCAAAGTCAGGTTATCTTTCCCCACAAGGGAGTTCAACTCTCTCTCCTCCCTCTCTCTCTCTCTCTCTCTCTCTCTCTCTCTCTCTCTCTCTCACACACACACACACACACACAGTGACAATCTTAACGCTTTACATTTACATATATGACAATGTATGCACACATGGATACGACCTACATAACATCACTGGTAGGACTCATCTGACTCCAAGCTCTGCACTTTAACACACACACACACGCACGCACACACACACACACACACACACACACACACACACACACACACACACAAACATTGTGCCATGACTTTAGTTCATCCATCTAAAAGCTTTCTGTCATCCTCAGCATGCCGAGAACATTTAGAGTGAGATTACTTTTCTTGGATAAGAATATGACAGTTAGAAAGAATTAGTTAACTTGGCCTTCTTCTTTTGTATGAATATATGTTTCGTATATTTTTGTTGAGCAACCCAGAACTTACATCGTTAATATACCTTTGTTTCAGGTCACATGGTCTCCTCCTCTTATTCCTAATGGAGAAATCCATGGCTATGAGATCCGTCTCCCAGAACCCCGCGTCTTTCACGACAGCCGCAATGCTTCTGAGCTCAACATCAGAATAACGGACCTCATTCCGTATACAAACTACAGTGTTACTATGTTGGCATGTTCCAGCGGCGGCGGACATGTTGGAGGATGCACAGAAAGTCTGCCGTCGCCTGCTACCACATTACCCACAATCCCTGAAGGCCTTGAACCACTCTCTGTTGTGCCAATAAGTGAGTCCTTCCTCGCCATCTCCTGGCAACCGCCAAGCAGGCCTAATGGACCTAACATCAGGTAAGATGGATATTACACAGGATTTTTAAATTGCATGAGACCACCAGGCTTAGATGGCAGTCCCCAAATCAATCTCAGACATTTGAAATGACAAGGGTTTAAGAGAATACATTTGGTTTGGAATGAAGACACGTCCATTGATTGGATGAAATATTACACTTCACTGTAATCACATTGATTTAGTAGTGTAAAAAAGTCTGTTTAATCCCTGCATTACATTTACTGGCCCAGTGTTAGTTGTGTAAGTGGGTTGCCACAACATTTGTTTAGTCACATTCAATTTATTATGTAATTGTCCTCAATATCAATCGAGGACAATTATTTCTGCCGTCTGACAACAAGAAGGAAGAACATGAAGTACAAATTGGCAGAAGACAGATGATAAGGCAGGTGTTTGTTAAAAAGTTAAAATAATTTTATCATTCAGTCTCATCAACTCAATTTAATTCAAACAAATATCACCATGAAATGTCCATCAGTCAACATTCCCACTCTGGATCATACATCCATAACTGCTTTCAAAATGCAGTGAAGCAAACAAATTGCTTACACTCTTAGAAATAAACGTGCTAAGTAGAACCATATAAGGTTCTTCGGCTTGTCCTAATAGGAGAACCCATTTTGGCTCCAGGTAGAACCTTTTATAAAGGTTCCACCTGGAAACCCTTTTAGAGGGTTCTACCGAGAACCCCACATAAAGGGTTATACCTAGAACTGTGTGTGTAAGGTTCGATCCAGAACCCTCCATGAGAGGTTCTACAAAGAACTCATACTGGGGCTTGCACCAAGAACCCTTTCATTTTCCAAGGGTTTCATCTAGAACCCAAACAGGGAGTTCCACCCAGAACCCCTCATTAGAGGTTCTACAAAGAACTCACACAGGGAGTTCCACTAAGAACCCTTTCATATTTCAAGGCTTTCATCTAGAACCCACACAGGGAGTTCCACTAAGAACCCTTTCGTTTTCCAAGGGTTTCATTTAGAACCCACCAAAAGGAGTTCCATCAAGAACCCTTTCATGTTTCAAGGGTTTCATCTAGACCTCACACAGGGTGTTCTAAAAACATCCCTTTTCAAAGCTTTTCACAAATAACCGTCTTGTCCTCTGAGGGTTCTATAAAGAACCATATTGTATTCTAAAGATCAGTTTAGTTCATATTATATTGTGGTCATTTATCATATTGACATTGAACAAACATTCAAAACATTTTAATGAGAAAAACATTTATTTAAAGATAGTCCAACAGAACAGGCTGTGTAGGTCAAAGAACAGGTCAAAAGTCAGCATAGGTCCAGTGGAATCAGCAACATGACAGGCCAGACACACCATGCTGTCCTCAGTCGATAAATTTGTGTAATCTCCAGCAACGGTGACATGGCAGAAAGGGGAGACAAAAAATAATTTTAGTTCCATCAATCCAAGGTGCACTTACTGCGCCTTATTGTAAGCTATCCACAAACAATAAAATAACGCATGGTCCAATGAAAGGAATCAGAGTACATACTGGACGTACTAATTGTGACAGTGGAACAGAATCATGAGAAAGTGAGGGAACCCCACAAAGTTTTCACATTGATTTAAATAATGTTAAAATACTTTTCAGTGTTATGTAACAAGTACTCAAAATGTTACGTATTATAACAATAATGGAAATCTCGGCAAAGCCCTCTTTTTCAAGGCAATGGCACACTTCGGCTTTCGTCCAAGCTGTGTAAGTCATTTCTACAAGAAAACAAACAAACAAGCAAACGAACAAAACATAACAAGAAACAAATGCTTAGTCCACCTTTCACCATAAAAGTCCTCAGCTAGGGTCAAGCATGCTGAAATAAGATATTATATTTAGCTCACCTTGATTCTCTGAAGTTTCTTCTGTTCTCTCTCTCTTCTGTTCTTCTTTGTTCTGTTCTGTTCACAGTAATCACTATTGGTATGTCACACCTGGTTTGTAGAGGGGGAAGACTAGACCATATGGTGCAATCCATGGGGCAACCAGCTCTTAACTCACACATGACAGCCACCATGGGGCCAGCTCCCAGGCCCAACAGACCAAACCTCGCCCTTTCCCCTGGGAGATCAAGGTTCAATTCCCGGCATCAACAAACCCTGATGCGGTAGCCCCAAAGTCAGCATTACAATATAATGTTTGCATCAGTTAAGGCTTGGCCTCTGACGTCAAAGACCTTCCTTTATCACTGAACTTATGTGCAGCTTCACAACTTGACTAAGCCAGTAGGCAGGGTACAGCAGCCATGGGATGAGGCCCATCATGGAAAAGTATGAGGAGGAGACAAATACATGAGTAAAATTGTCTATAAAATAGGTGTTTAATATTTTTCAAATTGTCTGTCACTAATCCACAGATCACCTCAGTAGGCATTAACATGGTCACTCTGCATCAACCAGGCCTTGAACTCACAACCTCAAACTGTATCTGTAGATCACGTGACTTGTAACAAACTTTCAAAAGCCTTTGGCCAGTGAGTAGTATAGCTCACTTAGATGCCCCAGAAAGAGGGGTTATATCCTTGCTGTAGGGGACCCAGGGTTCAATTCCCCTGGCTACTTCTTTGCTGTGTGTCATTTCCTCCTGAAGAAGGCAGTAGTGCAGGGGTGCCCAACTCCGGTCCAGGAGAGCCCCCACTGCATGAAAAGTCGGATTTTCGTCCCTGTAAACGCCCGGAAATCTCCCTAATTTTCGGGAGTTAACGACAATTTACAGGCTGCGAACGCCGCGTTCGTCTGTGCCGAAAATTGTCGAAAACGAACCACAGCGAAGGCTCTAATTAGCATATGAATAGCAGCGAAACCGCGCCTGGCCAGAGATGGCTTGAATATCCTCACTCAGGATTGGATGAAACCACTAGTTTTAAACAAGTATAATCGCTCGTGATTGGTTGGCAGATCTGGACATTATAAATGTAAAGCCAACCCACGTTGGCAGATCTGTCACTATTGGTCAACCTGATGAGTCATTATAAATGTAAACCCCACCCCCGTTGGCAGATGTGTTACTATTGGTCACACTGGGTCTTTTAAACAAGAATAATCACTAGTGATTGGTTAGCAGATCTATCACTATATATATATACATATATATATATATATATATATATATATATATATATACATATATGTTTATATGTATATTTATACATATATATATATACACATATATTTATTTATATATTTATAAATATAAATATGAATGAATTTATTGAGGAAAGGAAAAATTGCCAGGAGGAAGTATTCAAAAAAAGAGCTTTATTGACAACACAACACACAACTGTACAAATTTGCCCACACAACAAACAAATGAACTGGCGACATTCTGTCCGAATTTGGTCAATTTTACAGCCGCCTGCGGTGCGTGGCCCTGTACTTGGGAGTCTTCTCTAATCGCGACTGTAGAGTCGCACAGAGCTCGGTGAGCTCCTGGCTACGAGAGGATGGAGGTCGCACAATCCATCCAGACACCCCGCCAACGACGCCGTCCTCCTCATCAGACATCATGTCTGTGGTGGCGCACTTCCAACGGTCCACCTCATCGCCAGCAAGCACACTCCGTCTCGCTTCCAGCAGCTGTAAAACAATCAATAAAGACAATCAGTACTGCGCGATGCACTGCGCATGGACACAACACATCTATTAATGCACCTGAAAAATAGGTTTAGGTAGGTTTGGTCACATTGACCAAAAACGGATCTAATAAATCTAATAAGTCTTACCCTCTTTCTCCTGGAACGACTCCGAGCTGACCTCTTCACAGCTTCCGCCTGCGATGCGAGATCAGGCTGTGTGTGTCTGAAGCTCCTGCGTACCGTTTCATAGTATGTCTTACAGGCAGCTGGAAAACAATTAAATGAGTGGTATGAATACGAAAACTTAAGTCACAGTAAAATTAAAACAAGGAAGAAGAAAACAGTAAAAGTTACTTACACACAATGGCGTCACTATCAGCGTCATAGAAATCCGGACTTGCGGGCAAAGCTCCGAGCAAGTAAGAGGTCACAGCTTCGTTATGAGGCGAGGTTCGTCTGTGAAAACAAAATGAACAGTTAAGATCGGTATCTACTGTTAACGCATCTATTTCCTTATACAGCAGAATGAAAGCATATTCTTTAAATCGTACCCTTGCTCCGGTTCGTAGCGCCTACAATTCATCTCCGAGTTGTGAAGACGGCGTACTGCTTCCTGTAAAAGACCAACAACATACACTTAAACAAAGCAACTTAACGTTACACTGGTTCCTCTCTCTTGTTCTTTTACAAGGCTACTATGCTACTTTTAGCTTGGACTATTAGCTTTTAAGCTACTTTTAGCTTGGGCTTGCTCTGCTAATTTTAGCTTAGCTAGCAGTCACCGAACATATTCTTACCGCAATCATCCTGAGAGTCTCCAGCAGTCCTGGATATAAGAATTATAACATTTAAACCACATTTTCTTAAGTGAAGCCTCTCAGAGCAGCATCCCTCCTGCCTGGGAACGTTTCCTCATCGTTCCCTCCACTGAATGAGGCGCCCGGTGTCTGCATCCGTCCCTTTAACGGACAACGGTGCACGGCGTTATTAATCACCGTTAGTAAATATATAACCACGGTTTAACATAAGCACTATATTATTAGTTAACGTCGGTAAAAACGGCACATTTTCCGCTTCGCTTGCGCTCGCTAACCCCTATGGTAAATTACCGTCAGTAGGCTAGCCGGCTGGCAGGACCTTCGATTCGTAACGTTAACGTACAATGCCAACAACAATAAAGTAACGTTCATTATCAATACGATTTAAAAGTCAGCTGGAAACATAAAAGTCATGTTACAGTATACTTACATGTGTACGTGGTTTGTGTCGGGCTCCTCGCCAGAATCACCGCAGTCGTCCGCCATTATCCAAAACTTGTGAAGTCAGACGAGCCGCAATGCATTTTGGGAAGTTGAGTAGATTTAGCAAGGTCCGCTGTATACTCAGAAATTCTTGCCAATGCAGTATACATCCGGGCATTTCTCGCGTACACAAATTCACATACTATTGTATGTGAACGCACTACGTACTCAAATTTACGTCACAATTAAGTACGAGTAGGACGTTAGTATGGCATTTCGAACACAGCCGAGATCTATGATCTATGAACCCATCCTTGACCCTCTAGCAGAACTACGACCAGCCATTATAAAGCAGTTTATAGTTGTTAATGTTGTGTCAAAAGGTACTGCATTTAAACATGTTATTGCGCAAGTTTCCTGGCTTCATCCCCATCCGGACAGACATTTTTATGGAAAGCCAATAGAAGTTTGGAGCTTGCAGGGAACAGACACGTCATACCCAGCATCATTTCTGCCTGTTGAGCGCATTGCTGGGAGATGTGTGGTTAACACATCCACTGTGCATTTAAGCAAGACCAAAGAAAGGGTCACTGTAGTCATGCCACTATGCACAGTGGTTGAGCTCTAGGAGACTGTGATGTTGTTTACATGAATGTACATTTTACCTTTACGGCAAAGCCTGATTAAAAGTAATTGTTGAAGCAAATTGTTTTGTGTATCTTTGAATGAAGATGAAATTAAGTTATATCTTTGAATGAAGATGAAATGAAGTTAACACCTTTCAGAAAAATGTCACCTGGGGGAAAACTCCCCCTGCTACCCTGATTTGCATTTGTATAGCTCACAGCATTTCATTTACATGTTAAAGCCTCCCCTAGGATTACGGGGAGGGGGGTCATGGGGGGACAACTGCCAAGCAAGGCCCACGTTAATTCCCGGCAATTTACGTCAGTTTTCGGTGTTTCCTGCAAATTGCCGTTTGCAGTCGTAAAACCTGAACTTCCACGGCAATTTACAGGGCCGCTAACTGACGAAAATCCCACTTTTCATGCAGTGCCCTATCCTGCATGTTTTAGGTTTCTCCCTGCACTTACACACCTGCTTCTAATGATGTGCTCGTTATCAAGCAACTGAAGCTTGTCACAGGTTTGAAAATCGTTCGAATCAGGTGTGTTAGAGCAGGGAGAAACCTAAAACATGCAGGACAGGGGCTCTCCAGGACCGGGGTTGGGCACCCCTGGAGTAGCGTAACTAAACTTTAAAAAATAAACACAATTATAGCTGCTGCGCAGCGATGGGTCGGGTCCGGGCTATTTTTGGCATATTTAGGCAATTCTGAGCAACAAACAAGAGAATAGGAAGGCAAGACAGTGGACAATAGGCTTGTTCGGGATGGTCTTGGCTTGACTTGACTTGCCTTATCATGCCGACGAGAGCTGAAGGTGTCTGAGGGGGCGGGCTCTAAAAGAGACGGCAGCCAAACGCCGTCAAGTCGGACAACAAAGTCAACGTGACTATGGTGCTCAAGCGATAGAACACAGCAGCAAACCAAAGAGGATATGTTATATATATATATATATATATTACACACACACACACACACACACACACATACATATACATACATACACACACACACACGCAAGGCAACATGTGGAAGGCATTCTTTTTTCCAGTATATTTGTATTATCATTCTATGTTTGTATTAACCAGACCTCACATATAATAGGCCTACTCACAACACAATGCACGGAACTTAAGATCAAGCCATGAGATCAATGCGACCAAAATAAAAAGTATAATTTAACCACAAGGTGGCCGCCGAGTGCGGACCTGAACACATGTCATTGAACTTTAAACCAATGAGAACCATTCCACTGTAGCAGAGGTGTGGACAAGCCGGTTGCAGCCGCCGTAGACCGCGCTGCCAAGCGCTGCAAGAAGCGGCTCTTAAAAACTTGTTCCCACGATGTTTTGGGTCACGTGATATGGTCGCGACCCTGTGACGTCTTTGCAGTCGGCTGCTAAGTCAGACACAATTCTAGCCATCATGCATCGCTTTCAACCCACAATACATCACGTTAGGTAGCGCGCTGCAGGCGGCTACATCAAGTCGAATTCGCCTATTATAATGTTCATTTTGCACCAATTGAGGCTAAAATCCACAATTTCTGGAACCAAAGACCATTGTCTATCGCACTGAGCTAATGGACAAGTGGCAACTCAGCTGTGGCTTCACAAATTGAGTAAGCCATTCACTGTCGCGCAGGCAGATTTGAAACCACTGTAAAAAAAAAATCTGTTTTTGAGGTAAAATTCTGATATGTTTTTGTCAAACATCATCTACCATGACTCTAAAATTCTGTAAATTTTTTTCACAAAGACCACCAGGTATTTTGATGTATTACCATTACCACCCTTTCTGGGGCTTGAACCCAGGTCGTCTGGCACCAAGAACCAGCTCCTAGCCAACTGAGCCAATTGTCTGGAAGTGCAATCAGCACTATGATAGGTATGATATCTGTCAACATGGGAATTGAACCTGTGACCTAAAAGCAGAAGTCACACATTGTACAGACAGAGCTAAACAGACACATGATCAGCTCCCTCTGTCTCACCACTGACATGAAGGAGCTGTCAACCTGGCTGTGCGAGTGAGTGTCGCGAGTCAGAGGAGTCCCTGATCTACACATTCTGCTGGATATGGTACAGACTTAGATTTGAAGAGGGGGGGGTTAAAATCCCCATCACAGCTAATCTTTGCCTGGGTCAACAAGATTTGCTGATGAAGGTCTTGCTTTCGTATGGTTGTGAAAATGAATTGGTAACAGAACATTTCAGTTATAGGACTGCCATTATTTGTATGTCTGATCAGAAGGTGTAAGGTAATAGACTAGTATGGTGGACCTGATGACTCAATGCAGCTAGCTGGTTAACTTAGTCACTACTTCCAGTGACTTTAGACTGGGTGGCAGGTGTTCAAATCCCAAGATGGGCAATTGTTTTACAGTTTGATTAACAGGATCTGGAGAAGAAGAAAAAAACTAATGAAAAAAAAATGGAAATGAAAAGTATTTGTATCAGTAGTCACAAGGAATTGTATTCTGGACCATTATTGGTAAGTGTTATTAGGAAGTATGTCCCTGGTAACACAGGATCTTATACCCATGCTTTCAACAATCCCTGAAGAACTTTTTCTTCCAAAAACGGTTCTCTGGATCAAAATAGTTCTTACTGGAACCCTTAGTGTTACCAAGAACCCTTTTAAAACCCTTTATTCAGGAAAGGGGTTTTAAAGGACTCTCTGGATCAAAATGTTTCTTACTGGAACCATTAGTGTTACCAAGAACCCTTGAAAACTCTTTGGGAAAGGGTTTTTCAGAAGCAAATGGTTCCAGGTAGAACCTCAGCCCTTGTAGAAGAACCCTATTGTGTGAGTGTAGATTGCTTTGTGATGGTCATAGGACAGAGAGAGAACAGAAGAAGAAAGTTTATAATAGTTCTGTACATGTACATGTTCTGCCCAGGGGGCATCCATACCAGATTCCCGAACCACCTCAGCTGCCTCCTTTCGATGCAAAGGAGCAGTGGCTCTACTCCGAGTCCCTCACAGATGACTGAGCTTCTCACCCTATCTCTAAGGGAGACGCCAGCCACCCTCCAGAGAAAACTCATTTCGGCCACTTGCACCAGCGATCTAATTCTTTTGGTCATGACCCATCCCTCATGACCATAGGTGAGGGTAGAAACAATGCATCCAAAATCCAATACTAATTATTAAGAGCTAATATGAATGGACCTCAATCTGTGTGTCCACCATCATTTTACACAATTTGAATCAGTCCTCTGTTTTCAGTCATCTGTCACATGCTGGAGATGTTCAATTGTTTCTATAAAAAAAAAAACTTCAGCAAACGAGCAGATAGGAATACATCAACAAGCAACATGAGTGCCTTGGTAATGAGCTAAATGCTGTGCATTTTTTAATCCGTGTTTTCTCAGTCCTAACGCACATTCTGGTCCGTTTTGTTCCGTCCTGTTCTACGCTGTCGGTGATTAGGCCTAAAATAAAGGTCCATTTTCCTGGCAGGCGATTAAAATGCATGAGCCCGTCTCTCTGTTCTGCTCCGCTCAGCTCCGTGCGTTTGTCTATTTGAGTTTGTTAAAAGGCGGCATTAAGCCCTTCTTTTCTGATTACAGCAGAAATTAGCATCACTGTGGGGAGAGGAAAACACAAACCCTGCAGAAAAAAACACAACAGAGGGAGGGGCGTTTGGAGGGAGGGGTGAGACACAGAATAGAGATGATGAAAAACGGCAGAAGTGGAGGAAATGAGTGATAAGGACAAGAGTCAGTTGAACATAGTGTGTGCGTCTTTATGTTTGTAGAACCACATGGGTACAGTTTACGTCCCTATGCTCACATTGGTGCATTTGTGAATATGTGTTGTTAATGCATTCCTAAACATACAACCCTGTTTGTGCGTTTTCTTTTATTCCAAATTCCCCTTCAGATACAAGTTGCTCAGACGTAAAACCCACCAGCCCCTGGCCATCACCATGGTCCCCACGGTAACAGCCAGGTCCCCTCCCCCCTCTGAAGATCTCCATCACTGGCTCCATGTTTACTCCGGCACCAAATTGTTCTACCAAGATAAAGGCCTAAGCAGGTGAGATTACTGAAATGAGCTCTAGAGCAAACGCCGGCACCGCAGCAAACAGTGTGTGCAGAGCCGATCGGCGAGCTGCTGCTGATGCCGATCTTTTAATACCGCTCAAAGATACATTAAGCAAATATCCCAAAGAATTAAATTGTTTTTCACACAGCATCCCCTAATCTCAGTTTGGCACTTGGTGGAAGCTAATTTTTTCCCTCTGCTTGCTAAACGGCTCTGGATGTACTCTTTTCGGGTTTGTGTCTCTACTGCGCTTTATTCAAGTAGTAAACTGACAAACTTTTGAAGAAATCTTTGCCAGATTTTTTTTAATTTATGTCCTAGAAATTACTTTATAGAAAGTGATTTTTGTTTAATAGAAGTCACAAATATTATCAGGAATATCACACATTTTAGAGTTGATAAACAGATGGAGGTAGGTATGATTGATATTATGATCCCCATATTCCACTTACAGAGCATCACTATCATCTATTAATGTTCTTCATTCCTTCAGTTAGTGATTGATTCACAAGTCAGTATTTTGTAGCAGGAGCTTATTCTTCTTTTTTTTTCTTCACCAAGCTATTTTTAAACCATTGATAGTAGAAACAATTTGTTCAGCTTTTTATCATAGCACTGTAATCAAACAATTTTGTCTCAACAGATTCACACATTACCAGTACCAGTTAGTGGTACATAATGACGTGGGCTACACCTCAGGAGAGATGGTTTTCGGGGTGACCATGGCGGGGGTTCCCCACCAGCCTCCATCTCTGTCTGCACATGCAGTTAATCACACTGCTGTACAGGTCACCTGGACACAACCCTGTAAGATTAACCTCATAAACACACTCATAACTGCAGACTTTCAGCTTTAATTTGAAGGTATTTACAACCAAATCAGGTGAACAGTGTAGGAATTACAACAGTTTCTATGTACCTCCTACTTTTTAGGGGACCAAAAGTAATGGGACAATTGACTCAAAAGGACAGATGTGGGCTATTCCCTCATTATGCCATCATAAAGTAAGCAGGTAAAAGGTCTGGAGTTGATTCCAGGTGTCACATTTGCATTTGGAATCTGTTGCTGTTACTGCTCAATATGAGATCCAAGGAGCTGTCACTGTCAGTGAAGCAAGCCATCATAGCTTGAAAAATCAAAACAAACCCATCAGAGAAATAGCAAAAACATAAGGTGTGGCCAAATCAACTGTCTGGAACATTCTTAAAAAGAAAGGGCCCTAATTTTGTGGCGCAGTGCAGGGTGGCGGAGCCGGCGTAATGCAAGTTTCGACCAGCGCAGCCTTGCGCACGGTCAGTTTGGCAGTTTGGTGGATCGCCTGCGCCAAGATGGGTGTGGCGGCGCAGCAGGGGGAGGCGTCACAGATTGCAATAAATAATCACAACAAGCACTATTTAATGCAACTAATTGAATCAACACGTGAATTTATATCTATATAGATTGTCCCGTCACATCTGACGTCAGATCAAAGGCGGATGGCACGCGTAACGGAAACTCAGCCTGACTGAATTAACACAGCTGAAACTTGGACCTCTCAGACCAAAACATCTCCCTTTCTCTCTCCTGTTTTTCATATCTATCCACTGCTAATAAAATGCTTCTATGCCTGAAAAAATCTTTAAAAAAATACAGCAGTGTCTCGCGCCTCGGCAGCCTGTTGTGTCCGTGGAAACGCACAACTTTGCCGCGAACTGGAACCAGAGTTGGGGCTGCAGATGGTCTGAGCAGCACACGAGGTCCCGGTGTCCCGCCGTTCTGGTGTTGGACGGGGAATCCGGTGCAGCTGTGGAGCGCAGATGATGAAGACGGTGATGGTGATGATGAATGGCCCGGCCGGCTTGTGCAGGCACCTGGTTCTCGCCACTATTATGTCTACTGCTGTGCGCCCTGAGCCTGCTTTGTGATAGACATGCCTAAAATGTGCCTACAATTTCTAAAGTGATATAATATCGGCATTATAATTATTATGACTATACACATGCACAGCGCGTGATGAGCGTGGTGGGAGCGGAGGCGCTGCTTCTGTCATTGGGTTGTCAAGTGACGAAACTTGCACTGAACCTCCCCTAACGCATTAAAGGTGAGGAGAGGAGCTCATTTGATTGGTGAAGATCTGAATCGGCTGTGTTAATCCCAGTCCACGCCTTGTCTCCTCCGCGTCTCCCATTCGCACCTTCTTCTCCTCCCTCTTTCCCACTTGCGCGGGTGGGAGTGACGGGAGGCGTGACGGGAGGCGTGACGGGAGGCGTCACGGGAGGCGTGACGGGAGGCGTGACGGGAGGCGTGCCTGCGCTAGCCTGCGCGGTGAACGAAACTTGCAAAGTCTAGGCGGACACACCCCGTCGGCGTGGCGCAGGTGTGTTGTGCGCTGACTGCGCCTGGTCTACAAAACTAGGGCCCAAAGAATGCACCGGTGAGCTCAGCAACACCAAAAGACCAATAAACAAACAAACAAGACCACGGAAAACAAGCGTGGTGGACGACAAAAGAATTATTTCCCTGGTGAAAAAAAACCCCTTCACAACAGTTGGCCAGATCAAAACACTCTCCAGGAGGTAGGTGTCTGTGACCAGATTATAATTTGCCAAACAACACCTAAAAGCCTTTACAGTTCTGGAAGAACATCCTATGGACAGATGAGACCAAGATCAACTTGTACCACAGTGATGGGAAGAGAAAAGTGTGGAGAAGGAGAGGAACTGCTCATGATCCAAAACATACCACCATGGTGGTGGTAGAGTCATGGCGTGGGCATGTATGGCTGCCAATGGAACTGGTTCCCTTGTATTTATTGATGATGTAACTGCTGACAAAAGCAGCAGAATTAATTCTGAAGTGTTTCGAGCAATATTATCTGCTCATATTCAGCCAAATGCTTCATCACTCATTGGACGGCACTTCATAGTGCAGATGGACAATGACCCAAAGCATACTGCAAAAGCAACCAAAGAGTTTTTTTAAGGCAAATAAGTGGATTTTATGCAATGGCCAAGTCAATCATCTGACCTGAATCCGATTGAGCATGCATTTCACTTTCTGAAGACCAAACTGAAGGGAGCATGCCCCAAAAACAAGCAGGAACTGAAGACCGTTGTAGTAGAAGCCTGGCAGAGCATCACCAGGGATGAAATCCAGCGTCTGGTGATGTCTATGCCTTCCAGACTTCAGGCTGTAATTGACTAAAAAGGATTTGCAACCAAATATTAAACATTGAAAGTTGATTTATGATTGTTTCGTTTGTCCCATTACCTTTGGTCCGTTAAAAAGTGGGAATCACATATAGAAACTGTTGTACTTCCTACACTGTTCACCTGATTTGGATGTAAATACCATCAAATTAAAGCTTAAAGCTCTGCAGTAAAAGCACATCTTGTTTGTTTCATTTCAAATCCATTGTAGAGCATTGTGTGTATAGAGCCAAAAAGAAGGTAATTGTGTTGATGTCCCCATATACAGTATATGGACCTGACTGTATATTCGATGAAGACTTGTTTTCCTTACTGCCGCCTCACTATTCTCCCTCTCTCTTCTTGTCTTTCTCAGCTTTGCAAGACCTACAGGGAGAGGTGCAATCTTCCTTTTTGACAATAGCATCTGACAGGTCAAGTCAAATCTTCGCCTTCCCCCCTGAGATCTTCTCCACAGTGATAGCTGACCTTTGGCCCAGCAGCAAATATCTGTTGTCAGTCCAGGTGTCCAACGGAGCGCATAATACAACTAAGGCAACACTTAATGTCACCACAAAGGATGGAGGTATGAGTATATTTGTGTGATATTTGGCCAGCATCTTAGAAATTGTGAAATTGTGCTCTCTAACTTTAGACATCTCTTAGGGTGTTTCTGTGCACAGTACTGTATGTATATGTACGAGCAGGTCACAGTACGTAAATTCAATACATCCAAGAGAGGGGTCTGTGTTAATGTGCATTTCTCTGCAACTCTGTGCTTCACAAGCGATGTTAAACACATCATGTAGTACGGCATGAAATCAATACAAAGTGTGTGTGTGAGGCAGATTTAAGGTGTTGTAAAATGCTTGTTGGCATCACAGGCAGACACATACACATACACGATAACTGCACACATAGCCACACAATCAAGCGGTGTGCTACCTGTCGAACAAGACAGCAAAACATGGCTGTTCCCCTGTCTTATGCAGGCTATAATTACCGTACTCCACAATACAACACATCACATAATCTGTTCCAAAAACAAAAGTATTTTGTTGTTGTTTTTTTCTTTTTCTTGTCTATGAAAATGTCCACCAATATGCTGTGACATCATAACAACACACCTCTTTGATAGAGGTCTTTCAGCTTTAGTTGACTCTGCATAACCTATTAATATTGTAAAATGAACACCTGAGACTCTTTATCGGGATGTAAAATCTGGAGCTTTCAGAGAGTGTATTAAATGGAATGTGAGCAAAGTATATCGGTTCCCGCATCTACTGGAATTTCCTTTTTCAGACAGGGTCAGCTTTTACTATCTTGAGCTATGAACTGAATGAGCTATCCAACTGTCACTATCACAACTTTTCTCTCCTAATTCTCCATAAAACTCTCAGCTATGGGGTCAGTTCAGTCTCATTAATAATAATGCACAGAGAAGGATTCACAAATGTATTTTGTGATTTATATATAAATGACTCTCTTCTCACAAATACATTTCAATACACACACAAATGGATATCGGTATGTAAAAATATAAAATAAATCCATAAATAAATAAATAAAAATAAGGTTCAAACACATTTCTCATCCACACACAAATCTCTTGTTTTAAATAAATGTAATATAAATCCATACATATATGAATTAAAAAATATTTGCAATTTTCATCAAAAACGAATTTGGATGTTGTTACATTTATATACAAACTGTTAAACTTGAATTTACAAGACGCTTTTCATTTGTGAACTTGTTAGCATTTGTGCGTGAACTGGTTTGTATTTGTGTGTGGATTTTTTAGACTGTCCTGGGGCCCGTTTCACAAAGCAGGTTCAACAAACTCTGAACCTAACCCTGAACTCTGAGTTGACCAACTCTGAGATGGGCAACTCTGAGTTTTCAGTTTCAGAACAGCAGTTTTGAATTAGTTCAGTCAACTCTGAGTATTCAGTTTCAGAACAGCAGTTTTGAATTAGTTCAGTCAACTCTGAGTATGTAAACTCTGAGTTACGCGCGTGCCTGCCGACTCTATAAAGCCATCATCAATGGAGCTCCGATACTACGATTCACCACGGGGAGAGCGTCATTAGATATTACTGAGTGTTTATGTAGAAAACAAGCTCATCCTGAGAAAGCGGAGCAACGTAACTGCAGCAAAGTAGCGATAGTTAGCGTGGCAGACAATTGCTGCCCGATCTAATGTGTATAACTGAATGAAACAGTCTATTGATCTAAAGGTAATAAGTCTTTATTTTCAGACTTGCACAGCGACACTGTGGTGTAATGGTTAACAACGCCGCCCACGGCGCAGGTGACAGGGGTTCAGCTCCCGTAGTTCACAAAGTAGCGCACTGAATTAATTAGCATTTTCATTGGGTGTAATCCCCCCAGGCACAGAAAGAAAGTGGCGTCAGTAGAAAATTAAGCATAAGAATATTGCGCAAATACGTTGACTAAGGCTTATGATTTTAATCATATTTCACATATTAAACAGTAAATATAAGCAGATATTTCAACACAGAAATGTACTTCGCAAAAACACTACCTCCGCAAAGAATCTGGTTGCGGATTATGTCCGCGATATGAAATGTTGAAAATGTCGGAGAATATTGTTTAGATAATATCTAATGTGATTGGAAGGAAAGGTAATCAAAATTGTCTCCCAACGCAAAGCTGCTAGAATCACTTTTATTTCCATATCGATTAGGTTGACGATGAAAGGACGGCACATTTTTTCAGAGTTGGTTCAGATTCCGGAAAAAGGCGGAGACATGTAGGGAGAAGCTCAGGGTTTGTTGAAGCAAACCTGCTAGCGAGCAGGTTAGGTTCACAGAGTATGTTACCCGGGTAACTGACTCAGATTTATGCTGAACTGGCTTTGTTAAACCGAAAAACCAGAGTTTCCCTCATCTCAGGGTTAACTAACTCAAGGTTTTCACTAAACTTTGTGAAACGGACCCCTGAAGTGGCTGGGTGAATGCATTGTTTTCAACAAGGAACTCTCTGTAGCCAATCAGATGCCTTCCTCGTTTTCAGCCAATCACATGACTGCATTCCCACAAGGGGTACCTCACCATGACCAGAGCACAGCTTTTTAATATTTATGGATTTATATTACATTTATTTAAAACAAGGCACATTTGTGTGTGACTCAGAAATGTGTTTGTTAAACTTATTTTTGTTTATGGATTTATTTTACATTTTTATATACCGATATCCATTTGTGTGTGTGTATTGAAATGTATTTGTGAGAAGAGAGTCATTTATATATAAATCACAAAATACATTTGTGAATCCTTCTCTGTGCATTCATTATTAATGAGACTGAACTGACCCCATACTCAGCCCACAATCTTCAGCATTTTAGAGTTAGCTTGCAAATCCCTCCGTGTAATCACATGTCCGAGGCCGGTCACTATGTCTGTTGTAATCCCTCTTTCTGGCCATGTCTCTGTCTCTTTTTTAACCCTCATGGTTCGCTTTCTTTTTCCGTATAATCATACGTCAGAGGCCTCTCTCTTTTCCTCTATTCTGAGCAGTATAATAAAAAGTGCATTAAAAACATTAGAAAATCATTAGGTGCTAAAGGCAAAGCATGGCTCGTTTAACTGAGAGGACTCTGGAGGTAATTTCATTATTTTACAGCTAGAGTGAGTGCGCGCACACACACACGCACATACACACATACGCAGACAGACCAAGGCCAATATGCAGCTCAACCCTACCAACCATCCTAACATGGACTGCAATCTATAGGGCAATGCTAGCATCAGGACTAATTGGCAAGAAAAATGCATGTGCGTGTGTGTGAGTGAAAGAGGCTCAGTGTGCAGTATTGCGTCGATAATGCCATCCTGCAGTAAATGAAATGTAGAGCAGTAGGTTGGGTTTAGGTAAGTATATTGGCAGCAAATGAATTGGGTTAACTTCTCTTAGCTGAGTGCATTTTCACTTAGAATGATAGATGGAGTCTGTATGATTACCTCTCTGACAAACCGTCTCTCATATTATTTCCCTCCGTTTGGTTCTCACTCTCACTTTTCGACTCACAACTGCTCCATCTCCATTGTTAATTGAAGAAAATATTACACAGTTAACAATATTATGTGTTCTTTCTCGCTCTCTTTGACTTTAAAATGTTGAAAATATATCTTCTTCTTCTCCTCTATTTGTCAGATATTCCTTCTCCTGTCTCAGCCTCCCTTTTGCCTCTGTATCTATAACTTATTTCCTGTAGGTTACCATATTATATGAATTAATTATACCATAGGAGTTTTGGTTTATTATCGATGTCCTTTGGGGATGAGCTGAAAGAGGAGTGAACTAAGGGAATTTGAGGGAATATAATACAACACTGGAAGGTAGAGACTGCTATTCACTATTGCCTATGAGGGAGTGAGGTGATCATGCAGAATCAATCTATTATTCTTAGTGAAAAGGCACTCAGTTAAGTGAAGTTAACCCAATTCATTTGCTGCCAATGCACCAGCCTCAACCCAGGCCACTGTTTTACATTCCATTTACTGCTAGATAGCATTATGAACGCTGTACTGCTCATGGACACACAGGTGATCTCCCTCCCTCCCTCCCTCACCCACACAGACTCACACATTCTCTACTTCCCTCTATGAGTCACATACACACACAAAATGTTATGTCTATAACTTCTATTGTCTGAAGGAGAGGAACGAGGCACCTGTGATACTTATATTCACTTGACTCTTCTATTCATGCATTTTAAGGCAAATTACCTGGAGGGGCTTATGTGAGGCCCTGCCTATATACAGCTGTCACCACAGTCATCCCTCAGTTCATGGGAAGAGGGTATCACCACCCCATCAAATCCAACACAACAGGAAGATATGTAGTAGCTGTTAAAATAGGCCTGGTTTGCAGAAAAGGAAAGACTCTTATCCAACAGCTCCTGGAGGAACATTAAAACAGCCACAATAGAGCACTGAAATGGAAGTACATTTTGGTTCAAACCACCATTTATAGATATATATCCCTCACAGTCTGGATTGTTGCCGCCACATTCAGGTGCAGAATTGGATCTCTTAGAGGCTTGCAGTCGCCACAGGTTTTGGACGTGGATGAACCACCTCCACTCCGACTTGAGGGAGAAAGCCCCTGCATAGAGAAAGCTCTGTCAGGATCAGGTCTTTCCCAGCTCTCTTACCACAAACGTGGCCCGCCTCTCCAGGGTTGTTTGCTGGAGCTAGCGATCTTTTCTTGCTTATGGTCTCAAAACACAGGGTTTATAAAGATGAACTCCAAATCTGATCTCCGTGGGTAGCTGCAGAGGCCAACAGTAACAGTTAAACAAACTTTGACAAGGAGGCCCTGAAAATCATAACATCAATCTCGTCTTTTGCAGCAATGTTCATTCTAACAAGATCATCTAGATAGTCAAATCTACATGTAAAAGCTAGTTTAGAGCCTTAATTTCATACCACAATTCAAACATGCATGTTTGAAGATGAGTACGTCTCCATATCTTTATATCTTTGTCTCTTCAAGCAGTAAAACAGTCTGGTCTTCTTGAAGAATCAAACAGTTTTGGGTCTCACATGTGCCTTCCTCAGAGCCAGAGGAGATGTCGGCCCCAGAGGTGGTTCCAGTTAACAGCAGCACAGTGCGCGTGCTCTGGTTCCCTCCTCGACGTCCTAATGGGGCGGTTACCGGTTACCACGTCTACCTTAATGACCGTCTTCAGGGCAGTGTAGACAACAGCTCCGGCTCCTACCTGCTGGGCGACCTGCTGCCTTTCACTGTCTACAACATACAGGTACACACACACACACACACACACACACACACACACACACACACACTAATAAAGAAAGGCAGATATGCACACCCAAACACAGATGCACAGACACGTGCATTACGCCTGCTGTGTTTGTGTATTTCAGGTGGAAGTTTGTACTGTGTATGCATGTTTGAGAAGTAATATTACTCAGACAACGACTGTGGAGGACCTGCCTGCTGACCTTGCCACGCCGCACGCACTCGTGCTAAGTCCCAGGTAATGCAAAGATGTACCACAATAATTATTTTTCAGTTGCTTTTTGCATGTTCTCTGTACTGTTTTTCTGTGTTGCCATCTAGGATGATACTTTACAGCTTCTGGTTTAAGTATTTTTGGTATTTTTTTTAAGTCTACATTGTCAGGTATTTAATCCCCCTGCATTAAAACATACAGGCTACCCACAACTGTTTCATCTTTTCTAAATCCCCACACTTTTTACACACTTTTAATAACTGGCTTTCATGTGAATCACTCCTTATCCACTTTTAAGTTTTGATCTTTTCTTAATTGAATCTCAGTTTGTTGGTGTGATTAGATGTGATCGGTTTTACCTATATAGCACTTGATAAGTGCACAAAGGCCACCCCGAGAGCAGGGACGGAAGATGACTTATCGGCTGACAACCCGGTACCTGACCCTGGAATGAACAGGACAACGAATCAGATAATTGGCACAAAACAAACAACATCAGCTGAAGAACCGGAGCTCCAAGTATGTAGCTGTGGCTGGTCTAAAGTAACATCCATCAGAGGCCTAAAAATACATCAAGGGCAGATGAAGTGCTTGAAGAAAGTGAGGCCGGGATCTCGCATTGACCATTCTCTTCTGAGATAAAGGTCAAGTCAGGCGAGTGAAGCTCAGCGGCAGGACTTAACCCACAGTCCACTGAACTTCAGCACCCCAGTGGCTAAAAGTAATTCAAGCACATCATCAGAGAACTTGGAGCCAAGTCACTTGCAACCTGCTTGGGAGAAGAACATGCAATGCCACAGACTTCGGGTAAAGTGGCCAAAGTCCAGCAGCAAGAAAGAGTGGGCAACAATTGATGCAGACCTGATCACGATCCTTGACGGAATCAGAGGAACAGTGGAGAAGAAACTGGAGAAAATGGGCGATCTGATCTACTCCTACGGAGCAGAACGTTGCAGAACAAAAAAGACAGGAAAGAATGACAGGACACCAACAACCCCTCCCAAGTCCAGAAGGTGCAAGAAATCCAGCACCTTGTCACAGAGAGAAGGGAGCTGAGGAGGCAATGGAAGAGAGCCTCAGTGGAGGAAAGAGTGGGGATCGACCTCCTGCAAACAGACCTGAAGGGGCACCTGGGAAAACTGCAGAGAGCTGAAGCTCTCAGGACTCGACGCAAAAGGAAGGAAAGGGCGAGAACATCATTCTACAAGGATCCCCAGATTTGTGAAAGGACTCTTCAGAAACGAGAAGAGTGGGCCACTGAAGGTGCCAAAGAGGGAGTTAGAGGATCACCTGAAAACAACTCACACAGACAGCCAAATATTTGAACAGAGGGAAATACCACCAGACATGCCACCTGTTCCTCAACCAGGTACCAACTGGACGACAGTCCCCCAAGGTGGAGCAAGGTTGAGGAAGCAGTGAGGAAGGCAAGGGCAGCTTCAGCTCCAGGACCAAATGGAGTTTCATACCGGCTGTATAAAAACTCCCCAAAACGTCTTATGCTTTCTGTGGAAGCAAATGAAGGTGATGTGGATGAAGAAAACTATCCCAAAAGCGTGGCAAAGAGTGGGAGTGGTAATTTACATTTAGGTCATTTAGCAGACACTTTTGTCCAAAGCAACTTACAATAAGTACATTTGTAAATCCGAAAAAGTTCCACACAACAGACGTAGCGCCCTTTTTCGGAACGAGTTCCTCCTCTTCGTCATGGGTGGGTCGCGCTGCCTCCGTTTCCTCGTGACATTCACTCTCCGCCTCCGCCATGATTGTTATTACTCAGGTAGGCTGTTTCTTCTCCGTCGTGCTCATGCAACCACGCAAGCAGTCTGCTGCAATGCCTGCAGTGCCCCGTGTGTCGAGGCAGTGTAATTACAGTGACTCAGAGTGATGCCGCAGACATCTGCGCTTTCTCCGGTATAAACGGTATTGCAAAATCTCTACGGGTAGACACTTTTATACCGTCACACGGTATAATACCGTCATACCGCCCAACCCTAGAGCCTAGTGATCTGGTGTATAGTGAGAACAGAAGCGGTCCTAATACTGAGCCTTGTGGGACACCCGTGTCCAGAGAACAGGGTTTGGACATAGAGCCATTCCATGTGACCTGAAAGGTGCGATTTACTTTCTTGGTTAGTAAGTAAGTAAGTTGCAAAAGTCATCAGCAGTAAGGGAGGAAGGAGGGGGAGGGGGAGAAGGGGTGAGGAGGGAGGAGAACATGGAGAAGAGTTTCCTGGAGTTGGAGGCGGAAGAGTTGATCTTTGCCAGGTAGAAGGCAGATTTAGCTGCCGAAACGGTTGAGGTGAAGTCAGAGAGGACAATGTGGTAGTGAGCAAGGTCCTCGTCCTGGCCCGATTTCTTCCATTTTCTCTCTGCCGCTCTCAACAGTGATCTGTTGGTTCACAGAGGTTCGATAGATCACTATGATGTTGAGCTTGAAAGGAAGGGTGACAGAGACGGCGTGGAATTCAAGTGCCGATCGGGGTAGGTGGTCCAGAGGACCACCTGGGTGAGATGAGGAGCCAAGTTCCTCCTCCTCGCCCTGTCGTCTTGGGGAGTGTGAAAACGAGTAGGCAGTTGAAAGAGCAGCTCGAGTGGCAGTGTTTTCTGGGGTGATCCAGGTCTCCGTAAGGGCCAGGAAGTGGAGAGTCTGCAGGGAGGCATACGCTGAGATGGTGTCCGCCTTCTTTTTTTTTTTTTTTTTTTTTATCAATTATTTATGGTTTTTTTAACAGACAACTGATAGGGCATGAAAGGAAACACAATCGGTGGGGTAGCATAATGAAATAATGCCTTGTTATCTTCGTTTTACCCCATTAATCCCCTTCCCCCCACCCTCCTCCCGATTGGCATATTGAATTAACAGAGTTGTTCAATCAATCAAAACCAAACAAACAATAATATTAAAAAACAACAACAACAACAACAATAACAACAAAAAAGACAAAACAGAACCACCAAAGCACTCACTCATACATCATTCATTCACTCACTCATTCTACCCTAACCCAGAAATTTCATGACCACACACATAGCCAGTATGTCTGTTGCATGCACATCTGTACATGTACATTTTATATGTTTTAGTCAAATAGACAGAAACCAAAGTACACAAGAAATAAGCAGTTCACTGCACAGCCAGAAAAAATAAATAAATAAAAATAAAAAATACAATTCTTACATTCAACTTTAAATTTTTTTTGCCAAGTTTGACCAACAGCTGACATTTTGTGTTTTAGCTGAATGTAATCGTGCAGTGGTAAGCTCTAGCTGTGCAATGTCCTTGTATGAAGAAAGCCATTCCTTGATTGATTGATTCCTTGGTGTCCGTCTTCTTGACTGCAGACCGGCAGTTCCGTAGCCCCCCTAGTTCTTCAAGTCCCGTACCGGTGGAGAATGGCGGGTGGCAGAGATTGGATGGGTTACAGCTTTGAGCGATGGGTCTCTGGCGAAATCTTCTCCAGTTTGATGTCCTGACTGGGATAGGACACATGGCTACGATGGGAGGTGGTTGAGATGTTATGCCTACCTCAATGGACTTCCTCGATGGACTCCCACTCCCTTTGTCTTCGTTTGGCTGTCCTGACGCTGCAGCTGAAGCTGTAGTGACAAGCTCGTAAGTGTTCGGTTTGCCTCATGCACAGACTGAGGCCCCTCCCTCCAATCAAGTCTATTGACTACAGCTGAGCTGGCTGAAACTAGGTAATTGCCCACTCAGTAAAATCAGCTTCACAAGAATTTAAACAAGCTATCTAGACAAGGCTAAATGTTACAACTAGCTCTACTCACAGAATGCCTAAACCCAAATCTACAATTAGTTTCTGACTTACCAACAAGATGCAAAGCAGCTTCCTTCCTTTCTCCAGACAAAATGTGGTTGAAAAGAAGTTTCACTGGCTGTCCTTTATGTGTTGGTAATTCTACTCGTAATCCATGTCCAAACCCTGTTCTCTAGAAACGGGTGTCCCTCAAGACTCAGTACTAGGACCGCTTCTGTTCTCACTATACACCGAATCACTAGGCTCTGTAATCACATCACATGGATTCTCCTACCATTGTTACGCAGATGACACCCAGCTTTTCCTCTCTTTTCCCCCAACCTCCGACACCCATATTGCAACTCGCATCTCGGAACGTCTGGCAGACATCTCTGTCTGGACTACTGCGCATCACCTCAAGCTTAACCTGCATAAAACCGAACTCCTCTTCATCCTCGGGAAAGACTGCCCTCACATCACAGTATTGCCTTCGTCAACTGCAAGTAACCAGGGTGTAATCTTTGATAACCAACTATCCTGCACCCCCAACATCACTGGTGTGGCCCGATCCTGCAGATTTGCCCTCTACAATATCCGCAGGATCCGGACTTTCCTCATAAATGATGCAATGCAACTCCTGGTCATCTCCCGCCTTGACTACTGCAACTCTCTCCTTGCTGGACTCCCAGCCTTGGCGACTAAACCTTTTGCAGCATATCCAGGACGCTGCAGCACGCCTTGTCTTCAATCTACCTAAATTCTCCCATGTGACCCCCCTCCTCCGTGACCTCCACTGGCTCCCTGTTGCAGCCTGCATCCAATTCAAGATGATGGCACTGGCCTTCAAGGCTATCAATGGAACGGCACCCATCTACTTTCAAACACTGGTCAAACAACACGCCCCCGACGCGAGCGCACTTTGATCATAGCACTGGTGTTCTTAAAGGGATAGTTCGGAATTTTGGAGTATGAGTGTTTTTAATGCCATGCTAGCTAGAACGATTGACTTGTGCTAGCCATAGCACAAGCGAACTCGGCAACTAGAAGAACTGAATGAAATTTCTTGAAAACGTCTCCAGACGTCTCGAACACATCAGCTGACTTGGAAAATAGGTCTTATGTCCAAAATTCCAAACTATCCCTTTAAGGGATCCTTGCTGAACAGCTACTACTTTACTCAGACAAGGACTTAACACTTGTTTCTATTTTTTCGCTCTTACTTTATCAGCAATATGTTGGTGTTGGTTGGTGGTTTCTTTCTTTTGACAAATGTACTTATTGTAAGTCGCTCTGGACGAAAGCGTCTGCTAATTGCTCTAAATGCAATTGTAAATGTAAATACCATCACAAACCTGGTGCGAAACTACTTCCAAGATCTGCAATTCTGTATCCAAACAACAGAATACACAACATCATGGCAATCTTTGGAAGTGGGAATAATGGCTGGATGTACCATTTCCCCTTCACCATGGCAATGGAAGTGATCATTCAAGCTTCCAAGTGGGTTGTGGGAGGAGAACGTCTGCAATCTGGACATCGTCTACCTCCTATTCGTGCCTCCATGGATGACATGACCACCTTGACGTCAACTGTTGGATGCACCAAACATCTACTGGGAAAGCTTCAGGCCAACATTGCATGGGCATAGATGAAATTCAAACCCAGTAAATCCAGGAGCATATCCATCATGAAAGGAAAACTGGTGGATCAGAGGTTCCACATCAAGGATACACCCATTCCTTTGGTGTCAGAGCTGCCAGTCAAAAGCCTAGGGCGCTGGTACAACGCAAGCCTCAAAGACACAGACCAGAGTGATCAGCTGAGGGAAGAAACCATCAAAGACCTTGGCAGCATAGACAGCAATTTGAAACTGTGGTGCCTGCAGGATTTCTCCCCTGGATTTCTCCCCTGCCTGATGTGGCCTCTACTTGTCTACGAGATCCCCATGACCAAAGTCGAGAAACTGGAGAGGACAATCAGTTTATACATCAAGAAGTGGCTTGGCCTCCCGTGTTGCTTCAGCAACATCAGCTTGTATGGACACGGTGCCCTGGAATTGCCTGTCTCTAGCCTCACAGAGGAGTTTAAATGCAGCAAAGTGAGGCTGAACATGAGCCTGGCTGAGTCGCAAGATGACAAGATGACAAGATGACAAGAGTGGCTGCTCCCAGACTGGCAACTGGGAGGAAATGAGGCCGTACAGCAAGCAAAATCTGCTCTCGGGCATGGAGACATTGTAGGACAGATGCAGCATGGAAGAGGTGGGTTCGGAATTGGGACAAGTCGACCCACATGGCACAAGGCAACATCAACCCAGAGGAGAAAGCTGGTGGTTTCTCAGGTGCGGCAACAAGAGGAGGCAGACAGATGTTCAAAGGCAGTCTCGCAGTCCAAACAGGGCCAATGGACTAGCTGGGAAAACCTATAACATCAAAAGCTCAATTGGAAGAATCTTTGGGAGATGGAGGAAAGCTAAATCAGCTTCCTCATCAGAACCACCTATGATGTTCTTCCCACACCCACGAACCTAAACCAATGGTTTGGTGAAGATCCTTCTTGTCAAACCCCCGCAACACTGAGGCACATACTCACTGGCTGCAAAACAAGTTTGTCCCAAGGCCGCTATACTTATACTAGTTGTGTATACTTATATTATACACAACCAGGTCCTACAACAACTGGCGATCACCCTGGAAGGAAGGAGAACTACCAACACTGCCCTCCCTCACCCAATGACTGGGCACACAAACACCAACTCATTTGTAAGAGCAGGACAACTCCCAGAAAAGCCATCTGCAAGAGTGGAAGCAACCCTCCTAGACACTGCCCAGGACTGGAGAATGAAGGTTGACTTAGACCAGAGACTCACCTTTCCGCCTGAGATCATTACAGATAACCTCTGTCCGAAACTGGTCTTGTGGTCAAATAGCAACGGTATCAGTTTCAATACCGTCATTAAAAAAATGCTATGCACTTATATGAGAGAGAGAGAGAGAGAGAGAGAGAGAGAGCGCGAGAGCGAGTCGCGCACCGAGTGACCTGGTCTCGAAGAAGAACACGACTTCTGCAGTTTGGCAGTATTTCGGGTTCTGACCTAATGAGAAGTAGAGCTTAGTTCGGGCCGAACCCGGACCGACCCAACATATTAACTGTAATTAAGAGCCCGAGTCCGATTTCAACCCGACAATTTTTTTTCATGCATGAGGCTGTTGTATGTGCATATCCGTGGGAAGTGGGGGTGCGGCTGCACCACTACTCAGTCACAAAAATATACAAATAATTTTATAGGCTACGTTAGTGCCGCAAATTAGGATATGACTGGACAAAGCCGACACGTATGTTATCGCCTTCTCCCACTAGTCACTTGAAATGATCCCGTACCTCGGACTTTCCTGATGACTTGCTCAACGTTAATTGTCCTGTTTTTAATTTATCCTTTATGTCTCCAAGTTCCATGTTGCACTTTAGCGTAACTCCTTTAGTCTTTGATTTAGCTACACTATCTGTTCCACTTCTTATTTACAAGTGACGGTGACATCTGGTGGACAACTGAAGCCATAGCAACCTCAAGAGCACGACTGAAGCTGTGACACTGTTTCAATCCCGTGTCAGCAATAAAAGTTTAGAAAAGACTGTGTGGTCATCTCGAGTTTCTTTCGCGAGATCTTGAGTTTCTTTCTCGAGATCTCGCGTTGTCCCCAGTACATACCTCTTCCCAGTTTTTTTTTTTTAACCTTCGTTTTTTTTTTTTGTTTTTTTACCTTCAGTTTTTTTTCCCTCCAGGGCTCCGTATAAATGCAATGAACGAACGAACGAACACAAACGCTTGTTTAAAGGCCCGGCCCGACCCACGGGCCGGGTCGGGCCGAATTTCCCACCACTACCCTCGGGCTCGGGCAGAGAAGCTTAACTCTAATGAGTTTGGTGACGTCACGGTAAGGCCGTATACCGGGGTAAAATAGGGAGGAGGTTTGACGGTATCAAAATTTGGATACCGCCCAACTCTAATCACAGTACCACGCTGGAATTCACTGATCTCCTGAGAGCGCCCCATTCTTTCACAAATGTTTGTAGAAACAGTCTGCATGCCTAGGTGCTTGCTTTTATACACCTGTGGCCATGGAAGTGAACACCTGATTTCAATTATTTGGTTGGGTAAGTGAATACTTTTGGCATTATAGTGTACATTGTTACTTTTTGGTCTGTTTTATCTGAAGCAATATTTGTAAGCTCCGTTATTAGAAATGTGCTACATAAATACATGTTATTAATATTATTGCATGAATTGATCTTCAGCTGTCTATCAAAACGTTAAAACTGAGTACATTAGTACTAGTACTAGTTAGTTAGTTACTAGTTTAGTACTAATTACTGATAAACCATCTATTTCTTTTTGCATACACAATTGCATGCAAGTACGCTGCCTATACTGTAATCATAATACCTTAAAGTTGCTTCTGAAATGAATAAAGTACAATGGTAAACTGACATTTCATTTCCTGTTGAGGAGACTGTGGACGTTGTTACTCCGTGTGTTACTACACAGGTCTTTCCCCTGCCAAAGATGTCAGAGATAAAAAAGAGGAAAATCGATAGTGAGAAGTGTATAAAGACACGCACACAGATACACACACGCACACACACACGCTCACACACACACGCACATACACACACACTGATACTGTAACTCAACTTTGCCAGGCATTAACCATGCATGAATGCATGTGTGTATTTGGGTATGACAAAGGTTTGTGTGTGCCTCCCAGTAGTGTGGAAGGAGTGTGAAGGTGAACATCTCCTCATATCTCTCTCTCTCTCTCTCTCTCTCTCTCTCTCTCTCTCTCTCTCTCTCACACACACACACACACACACACACCTTGCTCTCTCAGGTCCGTGAGGTTGACTTGGTCCCGTCCAGGCAGACCCAGTGGGATCATGCTGGGCTATGATGTCTTAAGATGGACGCTGAGGTCATGTGCCATTGGGTCAACAGGGTTCACCACCTCTGCAGGGGACGAGTCCGGTCTAAGGTTCAGATGTTCCTACGTGCAGTGTCCTTCCAGACATATTGTGTGTGGGATGTCCTGCTTCCATCCTGACGTTCAGGTGGTGTTGGTTAATTGTTTCTTATTTTGCTTGTTCTGTATGGGGGGTTGTCCTTATCCATTTGTTTATTTATCACTCATGACATACATTTTACATGGACGATACTGCATTAACACTTCTGGGCAAAAGAAAAGAAGACCATTGACTGGTTAAAAAAATACAATATAAATGTTTCCAGAATTTTTATAAAGTCAACACTATAGCCTGTGACAACACACACTTCTATATCCAACGTGTAATGAGGTCCTCTTGGTGACATATGAAATAAATGACACTGTTTTGAAAAGCAAGACTCAACTCAAATACTGATTATGGATCTATTAAGAAGATGCGTTTCGGGGGTTAATATTTCTCCTCTCTCCTGCTCTGCTCTGCTATATTTGGGTTTTTCATCTTTCTTCTGCTATAATCCCCTCTCCTTTGCCCTTTTCACCTGAATTCGAGAGCCTCTTTTAACTAGAAGTTGTTGTGAGTGATCATTAAAACCTTCACTGTAAAAAAAACAACAACGTGTTAAAGCAAGATAGAAGTCCAGGGTCTTTGCTTTGGCTGCTGATCTGAAGTGGAGAATACATGTTGCTGTGTACTCCTTTAGGATATTAGTCACCAAACCTCACACACACAGCACAAAGAAAGCGTCACACACACACACACACACACACACACACACGTATGTATATACAAACTCTCTTTCCTCTTCTGAGTGCACGCTATTTAAGTGGGATGCATGGTCATTCCTGCAGTGATTCATTTTTCTAAACAGATAACTAACTTGTCATCTGCGTTCACTTACATCTTTGTGTCATTGAATGCCAGCCAAGTTGGCATAGTGAATCCACTCACCACACATTTACCCCCACAACACCCAATGGCTCAAACAATAACAACATTTAAGCTCATACACACCTACTTACTCATGTACCTCGAGGGGAAAAAGTCTTGTATATCACAAACAAGATTGTGTGTTGGTGTTGTGGGTGTATTAAGAAAGCCCTTCGTGTGGCTTCCTCTTTGTCAGATAGTCCCATACATTCAATACACACACAGTACTGTCTCTGTGTGTTTGTGTGGATTTATTTCACATAAATATACATTCAATTGTGCGTCCACCAGGTTTGCTGCAGTGGGCTACTGTACACTAAGAAACCACGTCATCATTGCTGCGAGGGCAGTTACCTGAGTGTGAGTAATTCCTCCAATCTGGTGTGCTGCAATGGCAAACTGCTTCCAGCTCTCCCTGCTCACCAGTGTTGTGGAGGCTACTACGTTCACGTGAAAGCCAGTGAGTGTCAAATCACTTCCAATGTGTACACTTGCATGGGATTCTCTGTTTCCTACTTGACTTGAGTGTAATCTTTTCTGTCGTTCAAGTGTTTCCTTCATCCGTCCTTGTCTTTGTAGATGAAAACTGCTGCCCTGACCACTTGCAGGGCCGGGTCTCAGTGGGACTGGGTGACAGCTGCTGTGGGGGGGTTCCTTACTCCGTGAGAGGCAGTCAGCTCTGCTGCAGCAAGCACCTCCATGATGGCTATGGGCTCCAATGCTGCGGAGGCCACGTTGTAGATGATACGCTGGTGTGCTGCGGTGATGCTAAGGAGGGGAAAGTGCATGCGTTTACCCTGGGTGAGTGAAGGAAACACAAATAAGAATATGGGGGGGGGTTCTGCACTATATCAGGTTTTTGCCCAACAATAAAGGCAGATTTGGGTGACGTTTGATGGGATGCTGAGGGAGACGGATAGAAAATGATGGGACAAAAAGTAAAGCAAAGAGGGTTGAGGTAGACACATGGTGCAGGAGCGTGGGGTCGTTTCCCTTTCTTCCTCTCCCGCAGCGTCCCAAAGCACCCAGATACCATGGCACAGATGGGACCGTGCATGCGTGTGTGTGTCATTAGACATCTTTGTCATGGCAGATGATGATGAAACACACTCGGAATGGCACCGTTGAGGGCACTGCCAAGCACACAGCAGGACAAATACACACTCGTTCTCTCTCCTACACAAACACACACACACCCTTTCACACCTACTGTATAGACATATTATACGCACCAAAACATACACACAGGCACACACACAGAGTCAACAGGGCGCCCTCGGCAGGGTTCGCTTAGTGTTGAGTGCCAGACACAGACACGTGGACTCTATTCATCACACATAAACAATGGCCCATATGGACAGGCCAATAGTCTGTCTCCATTAGACTATCGGCAAACACACACACACGCAGTGACACACACACGCGCAGTGACACACACACGAGATTCGTATCCACACAAAAATACAAGCATGCTGGGAAAAAAACATACATTTATTAATGGCGTTCATTTCTCACCTTCATAATAAAAACGTGCTTTTTTCACTTATTTTTTCATTAAATTGTCAATAAGACTCCCAAACACTGATCTCATGTGCAGTGTTTTGCCTGTATATGTGTAATGTATGTAATGTGAGAGTCTTCTAGTCTGTCACACCATTTTCTCCGTTTGCTCTGTTTCCTTTCCTTCTCCTTCATGAGATCCTTTTTTTTCTCTTCCAACCGAGCAAGCTCCATGTTCATCCTTCATTTGAGGTGCCCTCCCAAGAAGTGCATATACTCCCCACCTCCTCTCCCTCTTCATCTCCTTTTTGTTATTTATTCCACATCTCTGCTTCTTTGTCATCTTCTTACTTTTCCTCAACTTGTTTCCCCACCTCCTCCGGTTTTTCCTCTGGCCTCTTCCCCCCTTCTCCTACCCTTGCCCCCTCCCTTCCTTTATGTGCCCCCTTTCCCATCCACTCATCAGTCATTAGCGTTAGCTTCCCCATTGAGAACATATGGTATGATGGATTGTAGGGCTAGCGGCGCTAGCAAGGCTAAGGGCCATTTGCCGGGTGCACAGCGCTGTCGGGGAGCCCCGAGGCTGGCTATGCAACCTCGACCCCACACGTCTGTTTCAAAACACTCACACTAACACACACAACATACACACAGCAATGCCTATTATAGGATATGCTACTTAACCTTGGCACCACATCACTGCCTCTCACCATGTCCAGGGTTTGTGTTTTTATTGATATAGTGTGAGAATTATTTGTGAACAAATTAATGGAAATGCAAGAGAGGACTCGAGTAACATACAACTCGATAGTTAAGATGAATGATAAGTAATGCAAAAATTAAGCAAAGATTGTGAAGAAAGTAAGAAAGACAAAATGAGATAATGTAATAGTAAGAGTAAGATATGCTTAAAATAAAGGCAATTGAAATAAAAACAAAGGGGAGGGGGGAGTGAGTGAGAAAAAAAATGAAGAATAGAGAAAAGTGGTGAAGAGCTAGATGGTGCAGATTTAAGGAGGAGTGAAGGGTATCCCATTGTGCCCAGCTGATAGACTAGGTTAGGCTGATGTGATTATGGGGTCCCTGAAGTGCGATCTATCACACATTACCGTCCACACTGTCAACAACCATACACACACACTGCAGGGGAACAGCAATACCAGGAGACAGCCGTCTGGCAACAGATCCATGCACTGGCTTGTGTATAGATACACACATACAAACACACACACACACACACACACACACACACACACACACACACACACACACACACACACACACACACAAGCATACACATACAAACGTAAGCACAACTATACTCTACCACACACATTCACATAGCATGCAGATTTTCATCCACATGTACACTCATACAAACACAGTTGTATGAACATGCACATACACACGCACTCTTGCACACACTCTCACACACTGTCACACACACACGCACACACACACATTCACACCAAACCTGAACCAGGTGACTGAGGTAACTAAGTTGATTAGCATTCCTGTCCACTTGAATTTACCCTAATAATAGAAAGTTAAAGACAGTTTCTTGTATATCGAACTCAGTCAGCCACATAGGAGATAACAGATTTTAGTTTAAAGCATTAGGCTACCGCTATCCTCACTTGCTTGAAATGTTATTTTTAGATCTATTTTGCACCAATTGAAGAGCCAAACTAGATTAATTGTGTATAACTGTATGCCTACAAGTGTCTTTATTCCAACTTTCCTGGTCAAGTAGCACTAATATAGCCTCTTAAATGGCAGACCTTGCTTCTACTCTGCCCAGTTTCAGTCTCTGGGGTATTATTGAGATGGTCTCTATAATCCTTTCCTCAGCATTCTCTAGTTGTTATACAATAACACAAAGTCTCCATGCTAAATCCCTCCCTCCCAAATCTGCCAGTTTGTTGAAACAGCTTTCATTTCACTTTCAAGTAGATTAAATACTGTTTGTTTTTGGACAGAGTGCCTCAGCTTTCTTGCAGCATATCCTCCTGTATTGCAGGTTCAGGACCAACTTTTAAGCTCTTCATTTGCTCCTCTTTTCTTCTCTCTCTAAATTTGTATGTAAGATGTTTAGCTAAGACTTATGTGAGATTAGATGGTGTTTAAAGGAACGTGTGTGGTGCCTTTGGCCTCCCGTTGCTCCCTGACTCTCCCAAAGTCCCTTGCCTCACACTCCGCACTCCACTAATCATTTCCCCCTTCACACTTTTCCTTTATAGTGTGCCGTTCTTTAACTCTTCCATTTGCTCTTCAACCCCAACATCCTCATTTCCCAACGTGGGTGCTACCATAAATGCCCTCACCACCACACGTTTCCTTAAAGTAAGTGAAGCTCAAAAATATATGCATCTTCTTTTTTTTTTTTTAATTTAACTCCTTCCCTTACTCCCTCCCTCTGTCCCAGCCCAGCAGGCCCCATCCAAACGTTCAAGGACAAATCTGAATATCCCTTTTCACCGTTTAAGTGTTAAAAGCCTGGCGGTGCCGGGGTGTTATCTTAACGCGCCTTGCCGTGCCATCATCAGAGCGCGTGATGAAAATGGCTGTGATGATGCTAAAAGAAAAAAAAGAGGGGGGAGAAAAAGTAATAATCAAATATGTTTTTCAAGGGCACAGTGACCATTTGCTGGAGGGAAATTATCCCAGTAGTTAAGCTAGCTCACTCCGAGCCTGGCGGAGTTGTGAGAGTGGATGCGTTTGTGTGTGATAGTGTGTGCATGGTTTATTACTTGAACTTGGTGTATATGTGCTTCATTTTCCGTATGTGGCTGAATCCGTAAACATATCTGAATGTCTTTGCGTTTTTTTACATCTTTCTTTATGCGGATAAACACACATCCTTTACATCGTCCTTTCATTGTTTCCGCCAAAAGATTCTCATCCGTTTTCTGTGTGTGTGTGTGTGCGTGTGTGTGTGTGTGTGTGGGTGAGGGTGTGGGTGTGGGTGTGGGTTTATCATTGCCAAAAGCCCCTCATCAATGATGGGTAGCAAATGGCCAACAGTAGTGCATTCCAAACAGCAGCGTCTGGCTGCTTTAGAAGATCGAGTACCCTCTGAACACTGGAAGACATTTCTCTCTCTGTTAATGTATTTATGATGATGGCTTTTCTATTAGGTTTACTTTAATGACTGGCAAGAATTAAACCAGAGGCTGTCAGGAGCACAGGGATGAGGAAAGTCTGCTGTGTGCTTGCGTTTTATTTGCCCTTGTGTTGTTCATGATGTTGTTATTGTTAAACATTGTAGATTTAAATAAAGTTTACAAGTTTAAAATATTAATAGACATAAGTTTCAGGTGTGGGCAAGGAGCAAATGATGCTCACATGCATAAGAACTCACATGCAAGGAGACCTAGACAGTTTACTACTTTACAAGTAGGGATGACTACGGGATAAAGTTGCAGGGTTAGAATATTGCACAGTTGTGCCACACACACACATTCTGCATAAACATATAATCATTAAAACCTTTTGTTCTATCTCTACACTACAGTAGCTGGTGATTTTAGTTACCCTTTAATAGGGGTATACTACTACTATACTGTTAAAATCATATGACAGAGGTGCCTATAAAATGTTTTGTGTGCCTTTGTGTTAAACCAGTTCATTTGGCTGGTGAAGATGCATCCCTAGCATTTACTAATCATTTCGGCTTTGCGGAACCAGAGAGGCCATGACGTAACACGTCGGTATCGGTGGTAGTGTGTGAAGTATTAAATAAGTGTCAGGAATACGATTTCCCCAGCACACCAAAACAACAATGGAAGGGTTTTCATTCCATTCACAGTGAGGTTGTCTCGCTTCGCTTTTCCGCTGTTACATCTTTGTACTTGTTACAATAGCAACAAAAAGGCAGTGTAAAAGGGGCTAGTGTGTCCCAGTGCAGTGCTTGTTGAAATTCCCCTTTAAATTATATAAATTTTTTGACAAAAAGTCTGAGTGATCTGAAACTCAGGTGTCTCACATCTTCTGCTAAAAGTTCCACCTGAGCTCAGTAGCCGTTTATTCTGACACCAAGCCTCCCATCACTGTATGGAAAGCTGCGAGTTTTCTCCACTGAAGATGCATCTAAGGCTTGGAAGCATTTACATATATGTGTGTGTGTGTGCCAGCCACTATAGAACCTCTGCTCACTGGCCAGCTCATGTTTTGAATATCCTGGTGCTGCACGAGGCCTCTGCCACACCCCTAACTCAACAACTCCCGGATCACTTCGATGACAGTGATGGATAACCTGAAGGAGGCGGGGCGTGGGTCTTTGTGTTGTCAGCTACAATGTCTCTGGTGGGGTTGAAGGCAGAACTGGTGTAGGCAGAATGTGTAAGTATTGAATATGAGGGATTACCATTGAGATGAATGCATCTGCTCTGGAGTCTCTGTCTCCTTTAAAAGATGTAGTGCTCTTTTAATCATTTAACATCTCTATAATTTTTTTGTGTGTTTCTGTGGTTGACAGAAAAGCTTATCTTACAACTTTGAGAACACTGACTTGGTCATTGCTTCTTTTATATGATATTTATATATGCAGCTATTTTTGGAATAATTGTGTAAGTGACAGTCCTGTAGATCCTTAACGTTTATTTGACTGACTGCTATTTCTAATTCTGTGCAAGTACATCCAGACATGAAAAAAAAAAACTTAATAAAATAACCGATTTAAATTCTTTGTATGTGCACACATACTTGGCCAATTAAGGCGATGATTCTCTATAATCATCTTTTTCATCCACCTTAAACAGTGTAACTATCTGTGGCTCAGTGCACCTATGTGCTTGATAAGCATACTAACAAAACAGATGATTTTTGTCTATCAATAGACATGAAATACAATATGTTACATTCTTTATTTTTCCTAATCTGACTCATCTCATCTCACTTTATTTGTTTTTCCTGTTTTATCACTTTGTCAAACTCTTTTACTTGTTCATTTCTCTATCACTTTCTCCCTCCGTCTCAGTCCCTCTCTCACACAGACAGTTTAAACACACACATGAACAGCTGCTTGCTGTGTCTCAGTTTTTAGTGAATCCCTGTAGAGTGGTGAAACTATAATTGCCACCAAAGCACTTCCATAAGCTCAGCACACACACACACACACACACACACACACACTGAAGATGTATACACCCACAATATACCCACAAATGCACAAAATGTCACACACATGCCCAGCTGTTAATGTAGTTGAGATGAATTTAAAAAAAAAGACATCAGGAAGACAAGAGGACAACCAGTCAGCTGGGAAAAGAGTAGGTGTGTGTGTGTGTCTTTGATTATGTATGTGTGCTTGCTGGCCCAACATCCACATGTGTGTGTCCACAGGGGAACACTGTGCACTGTGTGAGAAAGTCAATCCAGTGCGATTTCATCTCTTGACATGGCATATAGTCTGGCCCCTCTGGAGCACAAAGTGCGTCTGTGCACACACACACACACACACACACACACACACACACACACACACACACACACACACACACACACACACACACACACACACACAAGCGCATACACTCCTTCCTGCAGTGAGTGTGTGTATGTGCATGTGTTTTTTTAAACAAATGCATAACAACAAATATATATATTTACCCCATAAAAAAGAACTCTGAAAAAAAGCATTCTGAACTATAATAAAAATTAAATGTAATACTCTGATAAATATCAGATGTATTTATTTTATTGTTTTCATGGGAATAAGTTACAGATAAAACAGCAGTCGTAATGGTGAGGTTAAAAGTAACATAAATAATAATTTGATATTAATGATTTATGTTTAAAATGGGTGATATTAAAAATATAATTTCATGGGTTTGAAAGAAGAAGAAGAAGAAGAAGAAGAAGAAGAAGAAGAAGAAGAAGAAGAAGCAGCAACGTGAAATGGCGTTGAGGCGTTAGTATTGGACTGTTTTGGTGTTGGACGGTGGGTTTCGTCAATGTCGTGGTTTTGTCCGTTTCCTCATCGGACCGTGAACTGTTGTCGGAAAACGCGTTGTGTGGTGGAGTTTGACTTTTCCCTGCCGCGTTTGTGTTTGGAGGACACGAAGCAAGTTCGGCTAAGTTAGCTAGCAGGAGCTAGGCTAACAACACGGTCATTGTCGAAAGGAGATACCGTCTGCGCGGACGGGAGGAGCTTCGCCGGGTCGTCTAGGAGAGTATCGGCGACGAAGGCTGCTTCGCTGCTGCCGTGGGAGACGGAGCTTTGTCACTGCGAGCTGCTGCGGACGGAGACGGTTGCGACCGCGACGAAGGTGCCATTCATCAGCTGCGGCCGGGTCCCGCTGATTTCACCGACACCTGGAGGTACCGTTATAAAAGGTTTCCATCATGAGCTCCAACTAAAGTGCGCCAATGAAACTAAACTAAGAGTGCACTCAAAATTAGATAGTCTGAGGGACAAACTATCACTACTCGGGGTTTCTATTTTTTGTAGTGATGGTGAGATGAAGCCTCATGAGGCATCGAACCACTTGAGCCAATTGGTTCAAGAAAGGGTTCATTTCTCGAAGCTTCATGTGCACACAAAACCACCTACTGGCCAAGTGTAAAAATTACAGGCAGCTGTATCTGAACCACATAATGGGCCCTAGTTTCGTAGACCAGGGGTGCAGTCGAATAGTCTTTTTTGCTTAGGAAGGTTCCTAACTGAAGAAGTGACCCGGAAGTAAACAAGTGGCCGCCATGATAAGAGCTGTTCGAATTCTCTTAATGCATAGGAAAGGAGCTCCAATGCTTCCTTTCAGAGCTCCTTTAGCATAGGATGCAACGGACCTTCCTATGCCATAGGAAAGGAGATTACGCCGACCCACAATTCTTTGCGAGAGCAACATTTAAAGTGCCGCACACCTCGGCCGTTCATGAAAACAAACGATAGGTGCATTTACATATTTAACAATGACTTTCATGCAGACAGAGTAATTGGAATAGTGATGATAAATGTGTGGACAGTGATAATAATTTAATGTTTTTTTTTTATTTATTTCAATCATGTTACAAATGTTTGACAAAAACGAAACTAAAACCACAAATGAAAAGTAAATAAAACAACGGTCAAACAGAAAGGAGGAGCTGCTGGACCTGAAGCCGGTCAGTGAACCAGCTGTTGATAAAACCAACATGTGGAGAAGTGGAAGATGCGCTTTTTGTAGTCCATTATTGTAGTTTCTCCAGCGCAGACGCACGTCAATCGCCGGTGCCGATCATCAGCTGTCAATCATCAGCGGCCGCGATATAATGACGTAGCTTAGTGAAAGTCCGGTCGGATTCTCTGAACACCGCGGTCGACTATTCCTAAGTCCTTTTGAGTTCTCCTATCGCCTTTCCTTGACCCCGTGACGTTTTCCCCAGAGGTCAAGGAATAGGAGATAGGAATAGGAGTTAGGACCTTATTTTTTGACTATTCGACTGCACCCCAGGTGCAGTCAGCAGTCAGCGCACCTGCGCCACGCCGACGGGGTGTGTCTGCCTGGATTTTGCAAGTTTCGTGCACCGCGCAGGCTCGCGCAGGCACACCTCCCGTCTCGCCCACCCGCGCAAGTGGGAAAGAGGGAGGAGAAGAAGGCGTGAGTGGGAGACGAGGAGGAGACGAGGCGTGGACTGGGATTAATACAGCCGATTCAGATCTTCACCAATCAAATGAGCTCCTCTCCTCACCTTTAATGAGTTAGGGGAGGTTCAGTGCAAGTTCCGTCACTTTTCAACCCGATGACAGAAGCAACGCCGCCGCTCCTACCACGCGCTGTGCGTGCGTATCATAATAATAACAATGCCGATATTATAAAAAACAGGAGAGCGAGAGGGAGATGTTTTGGTCCGAGAGGCTGAGTTTCCGTTATGCGTGCCATCCGCCTTTGATCTGACGTCAGATGTGACGGGACAATCTATATAGATATAAATTCACGTGTTGATTCAATTAGTTGCATTAAATAGTGTTTGTTGTGATTATTTATTGTATTTAAATGTGCCTGGAACTGAACTGTGGAAACCTGCCTGTGAGGTCTCGGTGACGTGTGCGCACTGCGCGCCGTCAGCCAAACTTCCACTCTGCCAGCTGTGATTCGCATTGAATGAATGGACTTTATTTGCGCCTTGCGCAGAGAGTAGACCAGGTTGGAGCTGGCGGGCTTTCGGCGAAGTCTCGGCGAGGCTTTTTCCCACGAAACTTCCGCTACGCCAAGCTGAATCTGTGACGCTTCCCCCTGCTGCGCCGCCACACCCATCTTGGCGCAGGCGATCCACCAAACTGCCAAACTGACTGTGCGCAAGGCTGCGCGGGTCGAAACTTGCATTACGCCGGCTCCGCCACCCTGCGCAGCGCCACGAAACTAGGGCCCAATGTGTGATGCATTGCATTTTTGTGTCTGTTGGGAATGAGTATGAATTACAAAAAATGGATGGCCAAATAATTACTTAAAGATCATTCAAGCAGTTATATTATTCTATACAGACAGTGTGGTAACAGGGAGGAGACATTGGGGGAAACTAATCCCGGGCCGAGGGTCGAACCCGTGATCGCTGCATCGAGGACGTTGAGCCTCTGTACATGAGGCGGCTGCCCTAACCACTGCGCCACCGGCCGCTCCATGATAAAATGATTTCTGTACATAAATGATCACATATGTGTATAATAAATTGTTTGAATGTATTCTGTGTGTGTACATTTTCCCCAAATGGTAAAATCATCACTCTCCTAAATCTCTCTCTCTCTCCCTAAACTCTCCAAATTATATAAACACTATCCAAACTCCCCAAACTATCCAAACTCTCAACTGACCGCAACTCAGCTTCAAAACCCACATTTTGAATGGAGCCTGAGGGGTCTATAGCTGTAAAACCTCGCGGCAAACTCTGAACCACTTCCCGAAGCAGTCACGTGGTACAGCCGGGCAGCGAGGCTTCGGACGCCATCATTTTTGGCCCCTCCCCTAAATGAAGCAAGCCTCGATACACGCTTCGCGGAAACGCCCCCTCCATTACTCGACACACGCTTCGAAGCCTCGGCCCATCTCGTAACATCACTAATTTTTTGTTTTCATTAATGGTGAATGTGTTTCTCCTGCATACGTGTGAATACATTTTTCTAAAATGTATATCCTGTGTTTGTATTATTGCATTGTGTTTTTCCTTTAAAGTATTGCATTCTGCATGACATCAGAGTTTACAGGTCGGAGTGTATTCCCTATAGCCTCTGAACTTTTATGGATGAGAGTGTGAATCATATATTACCCTAGACAGTTATTACTATTTGAGATGTTTCTTTTACCATAAAATATTGAATTAAGGTTAAGGCTTCACTTTAGAGCATAAGGTGGGTTCCTTAATACACGAGCCGGTGGTAAAAGGGTTACATAAATAAAGAAAATTAATATATCTGGGATTGTTAAGAGCACAGATGATCCGTCTCTAAGTATGAATACATATATCAAGTGCAGGTACTTTTATGTATCTGTGTATTGGGATGCACGATACAGTAAAGCTTTCTTCAACCAATATTTATGTCAACAGATTAAATTCAAATCCAATCATATTTTCAAACATATCTCTAAGTGTCTGTTCTTTGCAGTGTGTTGTAACTTAATGGCCAGCATAAATGCCAATACCAGTATACACTGTATATGTTTAATAAGATAAAATGGTCCAAAGCATAATTTGTTAATAACTATCGGCTTGTGTGTGTGTGTGTGTGTGTGTGTGTGTGTGTGTGTGTGTGCCTGCGTGCGTGCGTGCGTGCTTGCGTTTGTTTGCATGCCCACAAACTGAGCATGTGCGCACGTGGTCTGCACGTGCCAAACCCCTTGTAATGTATTCAGGTATTTAAAAGTGTTTGGTTTGTTTAAAGTTGTGGAGGGGTTTTGGTCTCCTAGAGAGCTTGGATAACCCTAATCCACAACACACATTTTTATCAGTAGTTCATTGGCGGAGCTAAATATTGACTTATCATTAAGTGAAATGACTGAAACCCTAATAATAATTCACGTTGTCTAAGCACCCTGTGTTGACGCGGCGCTCCCGATGCTATTACCGAATGTATGCAAATCCAACGTAAATCTGAAGATTAGGGCTGAAGCATTCTGCGGGGCTAGAGAGAAAACAAGAGGTGTGTGATAAAATGTTGTCCACACACATACACACACATGCACACACACAGCTACAGAGAGGAAGAAAAAAATAGAAGGTGTGTTTTTGACACGTTAACACAAATGTACAAGCATGTCACACACACACACACACACACACACACACACACACACACACACACACACACACACACACACACACACACACACAACCATACACAGATAACACTTACAAAGACAGGGATTGGATTTCAGCTGAATGGGTGATAATACAATAGTGAAGTTGCAGAACAGTAAACAAGCAATGTGGGCCTATAAAGTGAGTGGATACAGAGAGAGAGAGAGATACTCAGGGCAATAGTGGAGAGGGAAATTAGGAAGATGTAAAGATGATGAGGAACACGTAGTCATGGTCAAGCGAAGGTGGAAGCAGAAGTTAGGGAAGCAAGATCACATTGAGTGTGGTGATAACTCCTGAACTTCAGGTCACAGGTGATGAAGTTGCCATGAGTCAGAAAGAGAACGAGAGGGAGACTCAAGATATGCGAAGTTAATGTTGAACAACACATAGACAGAGAGTCTGACTGCAAAGGACTGAATGGTAGGGAGACATTAAAATTGTGCGCCGCAGAGGGCCGAGTGTCTGGATGGATGGGTGGAGTACAGGTGAAGATGCTGAGAGGACGAGCGATGAGTGGAGAGGGAAGCTATTTTGGAAAAGTGTTGAGCTGTTTATTTGCGCGTCATTGAAGCTGAAGTAAGGCGCTGGGGGAATTGGCCACCAAGCCCCTGCTCCGCAACAGCTGCTGCTGCTAAGTGAGTTACTAGCCGTCAGACTGCCTTTATGTCACACAATCACACACACACACACACATGCATTTTCCTGTCACATGTTGCCCGTGATGGATGCGGCGAGGATATAATGCGCCGCAACAGCACCGGGAGTCGATATGTGCCATTCTCCACTTTTGGCCTTTAAGTGAAATGATTGCTTAAATGAACAGGTTTTTCATGTGTGCAAAGGGTGAATGCTGATTGGGTTGTTAAACAATAAGTTATTTATCACTCCACAACTAGCTGCAGCCCCATTAAAGGACGAGGCCACGGTATGAAGCAATGACTTAGTGTTTAATGTCTGCTGTCAAATAAAATGGGCCACACAGCTGGGGGTAGATAGTGCCACATATCAGCATGTCATCAGCCATTGGGATGAATTTGCTAAATGTATCGATTCATTATAATATATATATATATATATATATATATATATATATATATATATATATATATATATATATATATATATGTGTGTGTGTGTGTGTGTGTGTGTGTGTGTGTGTATATATATATATATATATATATATATATATATATATATATATATATATATTGATTAATTATTTAAAAAAAAAATACATTTCAGACTGATTCAAAATGGTCTCTCTCATTAAAATACAATTTGTCCTTTTTCCCATTGGCACAATATTTTAGCCGTGCCGTGCCATGCTCATTTGTATTTTCATCCTCACAGCAGGGGGTTACTTTGCTGACTCAGTATTATAGCAAGACAATATCATAGCTCTAATCCATTGCAAGGCCAAAGCTTGACAGTCCTCCCCCTCAACCAAACTAAGCTCAACTTGTGTCATTAGGAACGCAACTGGGGAGGAGAAACAATGTTTACTCTTTAATCTTTAGCTCTCATTTGTTTTTTATAGCTCCTCCACCAGTGCTGCCAGTTTTGTTTCACTCTCATCACTATGACCTCCTCACACACACACTTCTTTTCTATTTTGGGGTATCACAATTGGGTGAAATAAGTTTATTTTTACAAGTTGTAGGTAACCTTAGTCAGTCAACGATATACCAAAGACTTGTTCAGCAGCTTTTCTAACAGAGTCAAGTATAACATTTGACTGGTGCTGTACATTAAAACATTATTTTCTCCACCAAGAAGTTCTACCTCATGCACTAAAACAGTTTTAATTTGTCAGTCCTTCAAAGGGATTCAAGTTATTTGAATTTGAAATAGGAAGCGTCGGCGAATGTGATGAAACATGGCTTGAGATTTGGTATTCAGCGCAAAGCATTTACAGGGAAATGGAGTGATAGCATGTATTTTAAATGTCACCTTGCTGCTGAAGGTGAAGTGGTAGCAGAAAGACATCACCTATCACTGTCAGAGATGGCAGCTCTGAGAAAAACACACTTCCTCTCCCCCTGCGCTCTTTCGACAGCATAGCCTGAATATTACTGCTATATGGAAAGATGAATACGGGAGAGGAAAATAGGCGTGCAGGGGAGGAGAGCAGGATAAGAGACGATAAGAGATGATGCACACTAATATTCAGAGCAGTAAATACAGTTTCTGTGCAGAATATGGGGTTTGAAGAGAAGAGGAAACTGGAGTTATAGAAGTGTAGAGGAGAAAAGATGTAGTCCAGCATGGCCTGAATCTTTTTACAGTATGGAGAGAAGAGCATAAAACAAGATGAGCTACAGCGGGGATTCCAGGGTTACAGCCCGCGGGCCGGACCCGGCCCGACTGTATGTCACATCCGGCCTGCGGGTGATAAGGGGAGAATATTTTTTTTAATTATTATTTTATCTATTTTTTTTTTTAAATATATACCGTAAATCCTCTAATACTGGCCTGTATTCTATTACCGGCCAGTCACATTGGCCGGGGCAAGGGTCGACAGGCAGCCTTATTTCCACCCTTCCCATTCATTGTCAGGTTTGCGTTGCAAAGATTTTGGCTGAGGCTATATCAAAGGATTTACGGTATGCCCTGCAATGCATTCGACGCACGGCAAGTGTGGAGACGGTGCGCCGCTGCCTCCCGCAAGCTCTCGAAAATCTTTTAAACTGAATGTTGTCGATCTAAAATAAAGACAGATTCAGCAACTGCATAGCTTATTTCTCACATAAAATGTTTTCAGAAACACGTTTCGGTGAACTATTGTCGTAAAACTAGAGAAAGTTTCCTAACGAGCCGCCATGTTGGTCGGTTTGAAATCAGCCATGAAGTGTGCACGTGATTGTATGAAGGAGAGTGCCTGTCAATCATCCTCCTTTGTAATGTATGTAATTTAGGCCTCATTGTGAGGCTATTTTGGTGCCAATGCAATTTCTTTTTGATGTGTAGGCCTTCATGAATAATTTCAAATAGCCTACCTATCCATGTGTTGAGTCAATGTTTGGCCTTTTAAGTCCGAAAGTGTAATCCGGCCCCCTGATGTCTCACTTGAAAAAAATCTGGCCCCCCCTGTCCAATTTCACCCTGGCATCTCTGAGCTACAGGGTTGTGGAAGGAGGAGAAAAGGGTGAGAAGGTAGAAGACGAGTAGTATTAGACATTGTTCTGCTAAAGAATGGAGAAGCAGAGGAGGACAAGAAGAGGTGATCAGGAAAATAATAGAAATATATAATCATGATTTCATACAGCACATGCATTTAGAAACTGCATGTAAATGATAACTAATTAAATAAAGACTTTAAAGACACACCCATCAGTTTAGCCCTTAAATGAGTAGTGGAAGGGGTTCCTTAAAGAAATTCCTGCAAGAGTACAACCATAAGTGAAAGTATGTTTAAAACAATAATTTGATGTTTTCTTGTCTTTAGGTTTCATCTGCTGTGGTCAACAGTACATGAACGTGTCAACCTCTCTTTGCTGTGTGGGTAATGATGGATATCCCACAATGCACCCTGCTGGCAATGCCACAGTGACACTGCAGTGCTGCGGGTCAAATGTCATACATCAGGAAGAGGGATGCTGCAGTGGGATTGGCTATGACCCTCAACGACACGTGTGTGCTGACAAACCCACTCCCGGCCTGTTAATACAGGTGTGTGTGTGTGTGTGTGTGTGTGTGTGTGTGTGTGTGTGTGTGTGTGTGTGTGTGTGTGTGTGTGTGTGTGTGTGTGTGTGTGTGTGTGTGTGTGTGTATGGCGTCAGAATCGTGTTCACGCGCACGTTCACGCGTGATGGCTGCTGCACGCCTGTGATCACATTACGCGGAGTAACTACGCGTAACATTCATGCGTTTTTTAGCGAACGCACGCATTAACACTCGCATGAAGATAATTGAACATTTTTGTCAGGCGCTCACATGTACGCGGAAACGACGTGCGCAGACTGTCACGCGTAACAAGAAGCTGCGTACATATGAAGCAGCGTGCGCACGTCTGTCTGTCACTGTTTGACAAATGTTGTTATGCGTTCACACGCACGTGCAGTCGCAGATTCTGATGCTGCGCGGCCGGAATTGATCTGCTGTGCGCACCTACTCCGCGTAACATGAGCGTGTAATGTAGTTGCCTCCCCTGGTTGACTGAAATGAACAGGCCAACTACATTACGCGTTCAAGTTACGCGGAGTAGGTGCGCACAGCAGATCAATTCCGGCCGCGCAGCATCAGAATCTGCGCCCGCACGTGCGTGTGAACGCGTAACAACATTTGTCAAACAGTGACAGACAGACGTGCGCACGCTGCTTCATATGTACGCAGCTTCTTGTTACGCGTGACATACAACCTGCGCACGACAACGCACGCACGCACGCACGCATAACAAATAACCATGCGTTCACACACACGCTGCTGCGCATCTTTCTAAGTGTTTTGACATCGATTTACCTTCATAGTGTGTGTGCGTGTGCGTGTGTGTGCGTGTGTGTGTGTGTGTGTTAATGAATGTCTTCTCAAAGATAGGAAAGTACTCTCTGTTGTTTCTTCGTGCACCACAGATGAAGAACACAGTTCTAGCAGTCACATTTTAAAACCAAATGTGCTTGATACAGTAGCTTTCTGGCACTTTTTCACATTTTGCATGCGTTTTGTCCCAGTTGGGCCTTCAGGTCGGACATATCGTTTAAATGTCCAGCAGAAGTGTCTTTTGAATGATGAAATTAATTGTAAAGAATCTTATTTATATTTTGTATCTATATTCCCTGCATAGTGCATATTAGTGGAAAGGCAAAGAGGAGAGGTGACTTGCCAATAAATATATCCATGCAATTCCCACGTAACTTCCATGTTTTAGTAATGCAAGCCACCCCGGTAGAAAAAAGAACCGGCCATCCAGCAGATATTGGTAGAAAGAGTGTCTCCCTCTCTCCCAAAAGCACACTCATGGTCACATCAGGAGTTGGGGGACTGGGCCAGCCTCCATTTATCAACTGGGGTCATGTGGTGTTTGTGTGTTCCTAAGTCGGCATGAGACAGACAGACACACACATACAGAAGCAGAGGCGCACGCACACAGGGACATAGGGTAGGAGCTCTCATTAGCTCTAATGATGTCATTAAGGACCATGCTCACCACCCACATACACACACATGCCTTCATGGCTACATTCTACTTGTACCGTGTGTGAGAGCCGGAGTGACGATTCAGAATTTGAGATAATAGTAAACAAAAAAGTTTGTCTCTCCCTTTTTCTTCTGTACAGCACCAATGTTTGCAGGGCACCGTGTGTCCTGCAGCTGCAGCCTCTACAGCTTACTGTGGCTCCTGTGACCTCGATCCATCTACGAGCGCCTGCACGTGGGTCCTGTCTGCACTCCCTGATAAACCCTCCACAGCGTACCCACCTTCCATCAACACCACTCGTGAAACTCTCACTAGGGGCCTGTCTGCACATACAAACAGCAGCGATAACGCATACAAAATGGCACACAGTCACACACGCACTGAGAACCTGCAGCCCGAAAGAGGCTCGTGCCCTTCGCACGAGGAGGTCGTGTACAGCGGAGATGCCAACGGATACACCTATACAGGTAATCAGTGTTTTTGTGTTAAAAAAAACAGGAAAATACAATTTATTACCAAACAAGTATTTTTCTATAGCAATTAGCATAGTCAGCTTGTTAGTGTTTGAAAACTAAAATTTGAGTCGGTTGTGTGTTCTCATCAGATAGACCGATATCTGTCCTGGAAAGGTCTTGTAGTTTAATAAGGTCAAATCACCCGAGTGACCTTATACACGTTGGACCCTCTACATCTTTTACATGCTGTTGTATTCCAAATGTGTAGACGGTATGAATACTTAGTCAGAAGCATCACCATTCAGCTCAATTAAAGTTTACATTTTAATCACATCATCGTTTCTGGTGTCAGCATGCCTCTGTGTGCCTGATGTGTTTGAGTTTTAAACATTATGACCATTCGCATCCCTGCTTCTAACCTCCGAGCAACCATGAAGAATAACTAGCACGGAGTATAGCCATCTGTGAAACACACTGCTCGTAGAAATGTTCGAGCCTGCAGGAAACCAATTCTGCATTTACTCTAAATGTGTCAGCCGCTGCAATCAATGGGCTTAAGAGACAGATGCTCTTCCACACGCTCTGACACACACACACACACACACACCTAGACAGCTGTTGCAGTGTACATTGATAGCTGTTAACATGGTAACTCTCTCCACGCTGTACACTTGTGTGTCATTAAAACTTAGAAATGGGCTTTTAAATGCCATTTCAACGGTCTCCACTCTTTATCAGCCTAAAGGGAGTTTGTGAAGCTGCAGGTGTGCATGTGTGTGTCTTGGTGTTTGTGGGCGTGCGTGTCAGGATTTCCACTCCATCCGCACATTATTTATGTGGGTAGTTACTTCTGTTTAATGAAGACTAATTGTGGATGTGGATGATATGTGTGTATATGGTTGGTTGTGCAATAATTACATTTTTTATTTATTTATTATTATTTTTTTTTAGTGTGCTTTACTATTCAGTTAGTTACCATTTTAGTGTGCTTCTGGAGTGAATGTGTGTGCGTGTGTGTGTGTGCGTTTCCCTTACTTTGTGTGTGTGGCAGTGGTTAGGATAAGAGTTTCTAGGCAATGCTGTGACACCATCTGGGCAGAGGCACATAAAGCTGTCGCCACCCACCATACACCAGATGTTTCTCTCACACACACACACACACACACGCAGGGTATGCTATAGTAGTCTGGGAAAAATCCTAAGGTAGATCAAACACAGATAGCAACACACGTGCATTGAGGGATATGAATATATACTGTAGACCCAATTTATATTTATACTTTTTCAAATTTGTTTTCAATCAAACCTTTTTTTCAGGTGTTATGTATCAGTGTTTGTTGTTATTTAAATGTGTGTCGCTGTGTGTGTTTTTCTGCTTCATTTATCACAGTAGTAAAGACAAAAGTCCCCGACTGGCGGTTAAAACGTGGGCTCATTTACAGCAGCGGTCCCCTAACACTCCTAAACATAATGCACATGTGTGTGTGAGCGTGTGGAAGTGAATCTGTATGTAAACATGCTCCTGTATGTATACCTCCCCTTACCGCCAATACCCATCTCCCAAAACGCTTCAGTAACGGCCTGATGTTTACATTTATTTTTGATAATTTACTGATTGCCAATTTCCAGTTAACCACTTCTTTTTATTAAATAATTTTCCCCTTCAGATAGTACTTGCTACCAACATGATTGTTTGCATGCTGGAATTATAGTTTATATTATTTGTGCACTTTCAATATTAATCAAATGTAATAAATTAAAGTGTTGATTGTGTTTTGTTTTTACTTCCTTCCCTGCTGTCCCTTATAGACTCTGACCTGGAACCCTTCACCACCTATGAGTACAGAGTGAGGGGCTGGAACAACTTCGGACGAGGCTCCAGTGATGTCATAACAGTATCTACCAGTGAAGACAAACCATGGGGAGTGGCACCGCCACGCTGGAGTCGCTTAGGTGAACGAGATGACGTCATCCAGTTGCTATGGCAAGCACCTGCCAGGCTTAATGGTGTGTATGTGTGTACATGTGTCACCAAATCCACTTTTCCTGTAGCTTTGATCCAGTAGAGTTAACTTCAGTAGAGAGGTATTCATGATTCTGTTGGTATGGGATTAAGAAATTGAAAAGTGGCTTTTCCATTTTACCAGGAGACATCACCCACTATGTAATACTGCGGGATGGGCAAGAGCGTTACCGAGGTGATGAAAACAGTTTCACTGATGTGGGTGGGATCGGGCCTTTCCAGGAATACAGTTACCAGCTGAGGGTCTGTAACCGAGCTGGTTGCACTGACAGTGCACAGGTAAGACTTCATGTGTGTTTGTGCTATTACGGTTCTGCCCTCACAGTATCACCTCATTAGCAGCGTCCGTAGCCAATCTTATACCACCTGTCTCACAAGTATAATACCAAGTCTGCTTCAAGGTTAAGGTTTTTAGGAGTCTAAAGTTCGGGGGCACTGGGAGTTTGGCTTGAAATGTCAGCAGTAGCTATTGAGATAACTAATAGTGACTGATAAGCAACACTTAAATTGTGAGGGTTTTTTTGTACAAAAAGACGAGAATTATACTCAATATTACAGATTGTACTGGTAAGGAAATGTCTCTTCTATTGATTCCTTTTCTGTACTATTTGATTGTCTCTGTCCTGTCAGCCCTCCATGTAGACCTCTCTCTATTTCACACACCAACACACACACACACACACACACACACACACACACACACACACACACACACACACACTCACACATACTTTCCAAAACCTTACTCTGTTGTAGAACCCCATTTCATAAGACATTATTCCCCTGCATGGTTATCTAATGGCTCCTCTAAAGATGGACTGAGCTTCACTGAACTAAGCACCACTTTACTCTATAGTTCAGTTCATTCCTTTAATTTAGGAACAATTAAAGGATAAGAAAGGGCTGGAAAAGGTATGTTGGTGTGTGCTTTTGTGTTGTGTATGAAAGAGATTGAGAGAGAACGCAGAGAGGGGGAAAAAATCAGCTTCTTCTCAGCTAATCAGTAAATTGACCATAGTTTTCGATAGTGTGCAGGAGCTGCTTTTGTGACTTGAACTCATCCCTTATTTTCCTACGCACCTGAGGTAGCCCCTACCTGACTGACTACAAGTGTGCAACGATAATTTTTTCCTGTTTTGATCTGTCAAGATGAAATTGCCTGGACATACGTTGGTTAAACATACAAGAGCATCCTTACAACACTGGTGTCCTGCAGTTGGCCGCTCATCTGATCCATGTTTGCCCAGTGGCCCTTCAGCTAAATGCCCTTTTACCCACTTCGCCTCCTCATACATACATTGCATTTCAGGTGCTCAGTTGTTCTGCAAGTGTTATTTTACACTGTAAACATGTGTGTATCCTTTGTTGTGAAGAAACTGCAGTTTGGGATGTTGTTCCATGTTGGAACAAGTTTTTATTTAGCCTTGTTTCCGCTCTCTCCCCCGTACACGAGGCTCTGGATTTGCTGAGCCTCCCTGATGTTTGTGATAGCGTCCATAATAGCTTCACACAGAACTCCCCCCTGCTATCTCTCTGGCTGTAGCAGAGCTGATATCACCACAACAATTAATTTCTCCGGCTTAGGGGTGATGAAAGCTCACGGTGAAAACTGTCTTTCTGGCTTTTTTAAGCTAATTTAACATCTCATCATTTTGATGAGCACATTCTTACGTAAAGACGAAGCCTGTTGTGTGTCACTGGAGGGCTGGACGTTCAGGATAGGGTGAGATGGAGGTAGAGTAGGTTGAACAGGTTGTGAGGGGTTGATAGATAAATTATTAATGTATACAATAAATGAATGCTCGGAATAATGATGACAATGATGATGAAATAGGAATGGATGGATGTTAGACAGTGATAAAGGAAAGAATGGCAAGAGTATGACATTTGCTTTCCCATTATGTACATATTGAATCTGTTTTTTAAATGTGTTACAGTAAAGCAATTTTGCAGATTTGCATTTATTATTGGAAATGTAATAATAATTACAAATCACCAAGAATCCTTATGTCAGCCTTGCTCAGCTGCCATATCTGCAATGCCAATCCGTATCAGTGGATGTACTCATGATCAGGGAGCCAGTAGTCTGTGTTTATGGTCATCATCATCATCATGGGGTAACTTTTTAGAGCAGCCAGACCCATGTGAAGAGTGGAGCCCAGGTAATGTGGGAGAATCTGAGATAAATCCAATGTTGGTGACCTTAAAGGAAAACACCACCGCATTTCCATACTGAACTATGTTCTGCTCTGATGTTAGACGAGGTGATACATACCTCCCTCTCCTCTGTGCGTGCACTCAATGGCTCTTGCGCGCACTCCGCGCAGCGCTAATTTGCTAGCATGTAGCTTGTCCCAGTATATTCCTGAGGATCCAAAGGGGGGTGAAGTTAGAAGCGACCAAGCACTTCCACGTTGTCCCTATTTAAATACGGTTACGTGAGTAGTTACACGACCCAAGTTTGGTTACACAAAATGAAACATGCCAATTTTTCTCAGCGGATAACAAGGATAACTATATAGTATGGCGGAATAACAACTGGAAGCACTTCGACGTCGGCGCAGTAATATCATCACTCAAAACATGACGGGACTATACCTTCTGCTTGTTTTCACAACCCTGTACGATGCACGTTATAACCATGATGTTTGATTGTTCACAAACTATCTTACTACAACCTGATGCTTCCTCAACTGTGCACAAACTACTACAGGTAGTGCAGGCGACGGCGTGCAGGTCACGTAGGTTCTATTGACGGAAGTAAGAGGGGGAGCGGAGTGATGATATTACTGCGCCGACGTCGAAGTGCTTTCAGTTGTTATTCCGCCATACTATATAGTTATCCTTGTTATCCGCTTAGAAAAATTGGCATGTTTCATTTTGTGTAACCAAACTTGGGTCGTGTAACTACTCACGTAACCGTATTTAAATAGGGACAACGTGGAAGTGCTTGGTCGCTTCTAACTTCACCCCCCTTTGGATCCTAAGGACAAGCTACATGCTAGCAAATTAGCGCTGCGCGGAGTGCGCGCAAGAGCCATTGAGTGCACGCACAGAGGAGAGGGAGGTATGTATCACCTCGTCTAACATCAGAGCAGAACATAGTTCAGTATGGAAATGCGGTGGTGTTTTCCTTTAAAGGGATAGTTCGGAATTTTGGACATAAGACCTATTTTCCAAGTGAGCCGGTGTGTTAGAGACGTTTGGAGACGTTTTCAAGAAATTTCATTCAGTTCTTCTAGTTGCCGAGTTCGCTTATGCTATGGCTAGCGCAAGTCAATGGTTCTAGCTAGACAGGCAAAACAGTCTTGCCCACTCCACAGTGCACCCGAGGCAAATCAATTAAAACACTAGACTGTCGATGTACATATCTGTGTTGATAGAATAATATTTGAAACAAAACTAACCCTGCATCGCATGAATCATCCATTTTTTGAGGAACTACTTTCTCAACAGCAGCGGAATTCTACTTTGCTCCGTCGGACTCAAAACTCTAAGACGCGCCGCCCGAAATACTGCCCGTAAATAGGCAATCGAACCGGGCCGAACTGTCGGCACTTATACCCCCAAGGCTGTCTGAAAAGCCCTCGGAGCTCACTCAAACACCGGGCAGCCCACGGCCACGCGAAGCCACAATTACGCACTGCAAACCCTCGGACGCGTTGCAGGGATTCCCTCCGGTAAATAGACACATGAACACCGCCGAATATTCGGGCCTTGTGCCCTCAGAGCTGGGTGAAAAGCCCTTGGACCGCAGACCTACACCGGGCAGCGGGCGGCTCCGTGAATCCACACATGCGGACTCTCCGGCGGACTCAAAACTCTAAGACGCGCCGCCCAAAATACTGCCCGTAAATAGGCAATCGAACCGGGACAAATTGTTGGGACTCATGCCCTCAGACCTGGGTGAAAAGCGCGTGGACCTCACGCAAACACCGGGCAGCCCACAGCCACGCGAACCCACAATTACGCACCGTGAACCCGGACCTCTACTCCGTCCGTAAACCCTCGGAGCATCCCTCTCGCGCAATTCTTCCTCTGTATATTCAGGCTCGTACAGGTACGGTTGGGTTTGGGTGGAAAAAAACTCCTCATCAGATTCCTCAAAAGTTTCAGTATATTCTCCAAAAGTGGCCATTTCTGTGAGATTGAAGAAACTAGCACTGCAGGCTATCTGCGTCTGTAGCAATGACAGCAGGTAAACAAACTATTATAGAACAGGTAACTTATAAGTGCTAGGTGATATCACTCCGCCGCTGCCATAGCCTACTAGGAAGTATGACACGCTGCTGCTGCTGAGACATAAATCCTTAAAAATGCAAGGTTGGTTTTATTTCAAACATTCTATCAACACATATGTACATCGATAGTCTGCCGTTACAATTGATTTGCCTCGGGTGCACTGTGGGGTCGGTATGAGTGTTTTTAATGCCATGCTAAAACTAGAACGATTGACTTGCGCTAGCCATAGCATAAGCGAACTCGGCAACTAGAAGAACTGAAAGAAATTTCTTGAAAACGTCTCCAGACGTCTTGAACACACCGGCTCACTTGGAAAATAGGTCTTATGTCCAAAATTCTGAACTATCCCTTTAAAATAGATCTGAACATTAGGGAAAAGACTGTTTATCAAGGCAATATGAATAATGTGCTGGCACTCATCTACCTACTTCCACAATATCATTTCTTTGTAGCTATGTATTTGACCAGAGGACAAAAAGACCTGTATTCACTCAACCCTAAATGTACTTTAAGGCTTCTTTTGGAAATTATCTACCATTTCCCAGTACTTTTTTAGCAGGACACACCTTGATTTATTTAAAGCAGGTAGACTCAGTAAAGCACTGCCTTAAAATTATATTGACTGTGTTATATCCATGCCATTCATTCTTGAGATGATGATGTTGGTAAAATGGCTAGCTTAACATGTTGCATACATCTAACAGAATAAAGCACGATGCAAATGATGCACTTACTTGACCTCTCATAGCAAAAACATCCGCTATATGGAAACAGGCGCCTTGCTCATCCTCACTGGGAACGATAAGGAAACATGCACATTTCCTAAAGCCGTAAGCAGTTACACCACAAACTCAATCTCTGTCTTCCATTCTCTTTCTACCTCCCTCTCTCTCTCTCTCTCTCTCTCTCTCTCTCTCTCTCTCTCTCTCTCTCTCTCTGTCTTTTTCACACACACACACACACACTTCCAGCAGAGGACTGGGACTGAGTTGGATTAGTTTGTACACAAGTGAAAATTGGCCAAACAGTCCCAATTATGGGATAACTTGGGCTAACCTAATACACCACTGCAATTACCTGGCATCAGCCCCCTCACACACACACACACACACACACACACACACACACACACACACAGACAGGCACAGACAAACAAACACAGGCACACACACAAACGCACGCCTGCTGTGACAACAGAAGGTGCTAATCTAATGTGGTTGGTCACTTAGAGAGGGAGGAAGAGCGATTGGTCCTCCTCTGTCTACGAATCCTTTGTCCTGTTCCCTCTGTTATTTATCTTATGTCATCCCCCCGATCCAGATGTTGCACTTTTCAGTTTCTCGCAACTGTTGTCTCCTCACTCCTTTCCACTGTCCAAAGACCAGTTTCTCTTTTACTGTCATCTTGTGTCCAACATTACAAGTGAGTCATGCTTCCATGTACAGTATGTATACAGCTTTTACTGTAGTGAAATGTAAGCATCTATATTCTATGTATTATCTGAGCTGTTAATCCCACATTTGACTGTATGTCAGCATATCAACAGCCTGTTCGGGATATTACAGTACTTTCTGTTAGTCAGAGTTAAGTTGGCAACCAAAGCAAAGTTAAGTCAACTTTATTCTAAGTGTACTGTATTTAGCACGTAAAGTATATGTTTTATTTTCTTTATTTTGGAGAAAAATCTTGACAGACGTCTGAGTGAACAGCACTCGCTGATACTACACTTTATTTTGTATTTACCCCGATTTTCCCTATCCCTATACCTGCATGTACCTGTGTGTGTGTGTGTGTGTGTGTGTGTGTGTGTGTGTGTGTGTGTGTGTGTGTGTGTGTGTGTGTGTGTGTGTGTGTGTGTGTGTGTGTGTGTGTGTGTGTGTGCGTGTGTGTAGTAACACACACAGTAGTAGCAGTCTCCTAATTGCATAGCACTGTGTGGGACAGGTAGGGGAAGTGCTAGTGACAGTCTATTAAAGCAGGATATCCCTGTTGCCATTAGCAGCAGATTGCCCTGTGATTCTATGGTCTCACATTCACCCAGCTTTCACAGGCCCCACAGATACTACACAAGGAATTTACAATAAGATTATGAGTCACAACACTACGAAAAAGCAGCATTTTTTGCATTGCATTGCATTGCAGGTTGCACCGCTGAAGTAGCTTTTGGTTTGTTTGTTTTTTTGTTTGTTTATTTATTTGGATGTTAAAGTAAGAGAGTAGGTCAACTAAGGCTCGCTGTCCATGTTGTCGCCATTAGAATGAGACTCATTTTGGAGACATGATTGTTCCTTGTTTTGCCTGTATTTGGCAGATGGTTACCAGCAAATGTGTTATTTATTTCAGAAATGTGTTTTGGTGTGTGTGTGTGTGTGTGTGTGTACGTCTATGTCCATATGTGTGTTTAGGTGGTGGCAGTGACAGTCCAGGGAGTCCCAGAGGGCTTGCAGCCTCCAGTGTTAACAGCTTTAAGCCCTTCATCCCTCAATGTGAGCTGGTCCGAACCAACTCATCCCAATGGAAACATACAACAGTATCACCTGAACCAGACTGGTGTTGGAACCATATTTACACATGCCGATTGCCCCAGACATTTTTCTGTGACTGGTAAGATTCTCGCCTCGCTTTACCTCCCTTATTGAAATCACTCTCATTTTAAATCCCCGCGCTCTCTCCCTC
>NC_139915.1:21436987-21469487 GCF_963514095.1 Eutrigla gurnardus | reverse complement strand
GGCAACATTGTGAGAATATTTACACACACACACACACACACACACACACATTGATCAGAGGTTGGGTTAAGCGTGAGAGCCTACAAGGCATGTTAAACAGGCTAAGCAGTAGAAAGAGACGTGAGGAAACCGCGTTGAAGCACGCCGCCGCTGTGCATTAGACTGTATAAGTGTGTGTGCGTGTGTGTGTACGTGTGTGTGTTTGTGTGTGTGTGTGTGTGTGTTGGTGCACATGTACTATGCCGTACGCAGTCAACACAGGATGGATAGTGTTGTGCATATAGCAGCTGAGACACAGCAGGATGTCCCTCTCTGTCTCTCAGCCTCCAAACATCAATTGAACATTTTCATTATTAGCTGAATTTACTAATAAAAAAAAGATAAATATTTTTACAATACCTTTTTTCACTAAATTGCAGGTGTGATAACTGATTTGTTATATCAGTGACATAAAATGATATCTCACATCTGGTGGTTATGTGTCCCATACTGTCTTGCCCTGTGGTGCTACACATAAAAAAAAAATTTTTAAATGTGTTTTTAAACAAAAATCAGGATTCTTTTTTAACCTCAATGTATGTTATTAAAATCTTGTAACCATGACTTTATCTCAGTATCAAATCACATTTATCTTATCCTTCAATCATTAATGTTATTACTTCACATGAATAAGTGCCGAATTAAGGCGGAAATAAGAATTCAACATGCTGTATTATGCCAGGTCAAGGCCTGTTTTTGCATTCATCCTTTTGAAATAAAGTCGTTTTACTTCTTTCATATTCCTTTCAATTTGATTTGTAAGCTGTTGTATGCTGTCAGCTAAGTGAATGACCATAAAACATCCAGTCAACCCCCATGACAACATTAAGGATTTGCATCCATCCATTAATCCTCATCCGTCCACCGTACATCAAGGACCGGGCAGAAAATATATCCGGAGGAGACAAAGGTTTTCAATCACCAGAAAGTGGTTTCAACTCAAGGATAACTTTGTTTAGGTGCATATGGAATTTTTAGCAACTTCCAGTATTTAAATCATCCAATAAAAGGTTCAATATAACACTGAAAACTGATTTCCTGTGGTTGCAGGTAAAGGCCTACTCATTCACTATATGATTTCTTTTAGACTGCATAGCGGGAGCCTATAAATAAATCATGTCTGGACGCTGTAGCCTAAACGCATACCGAGGTATCATAATTATCATAGATCAAAAGCTGATGACATTACAGCGTTGGACCGGTCCTATCCCATGTCAGTCCGCGACTGCCCATCTTTACGTTGTTTCATTATTGAGTTATGGCATGCATAATTTAACACCGACAGATATGGATCCATCCGTTGAGAGAGTGTGGAAAGAACAGAGGGAGGGAGAGTGAAATGGATAGAGAGAAAGGGAACGGTTGGGAAGAGAGCTTGTGATATGGCCGGGCGAGCTTTCCTCTCTCTCCATTACTTTTTCTCCCAGTTTTCATTTTGTTGTTTGTCTTCTGTATTTATGCCCTAAATCTCATAAAAAAAACTCATATGTACAGTATATTGTGTTGAGAATTTGAAAAAAAAAAATGAATTTAGAAAATATGTATGTGATTTTCCATCCATCATGTACTTTTACGTGTAAGACTAATCCTTTGTGATCTTTTTTTTTTGTGCTACAGGTTTGCAGCCGAACACAGACTACAGTTATGTGCTTGTGGCCTGCACAGCTGCTGGATGTGGAGCCAGCTTACCTTCCACAGGGCGCACCCTGCAAGCCTCCCCTGCTGGTATACACAAACTTATCAGTTCCCCCGGAAAACATTCATTAACAAATGAAGCACTCGATCTGATACCAGGTCTTAAATTAAGTATTTGCTGTACCTGTCAGATCCAGAAAAATGACTGGAGCCTGCCATACATTTTTTCCCCCACTAGAATACATAGTTATTCCCAAATAAAAACACAACATTTACAAATTATTTGTGTATGTATTTTTGGCAAAATATTTTACATTGTTGTTAATGTATAATTATGATCAAATCTTGTTATATTTTAACCATATTACAATTTTAAGATATTTTCAGTTTGATAAATACTGCAATTCATCAAAATCTCTTTTTTTTAACACCTTTGTCTTTGCCCTCCTTACTGATTTCATCTTTCAGATAGTTTTTCTCTTTTTTTCTCCGCTCCTCTCACTTCTCGTTTCTCCTCCCACTGCTCTCCTTATTTGAATCATCCCCGTCTCTCATCCTTCTTCCATCTCCCTATACTATACCTCGCCACCATTTACCTTTCTCTGTCTCCTCTTCACCACCGTTGACGACATTGGATCAACGCCTCATTATGTTGCCTGGCTAAAAATGCCGTCGTGGATTTTTGTATATTTAAGGACTTCAATCAGGATGATGTTTCTTCTCTTCATCCACTTCTTATTTGATCATGTTCTCTTGTGTCTCTTCTTCTCCATCATCTCTCCTTTTCTCTCATCTCCCTTGATCTTTCCCTTCCACATCTGTTTTCTTTTCCCCGTCCTCTCCACTACTCTTCTTTGACATCTTGTTTTTTTCTCCCTTAAACTACTTCACATTTATCTATCCTCTGAGGATTTAATATTTATCCTATTTCTTTTCCATTTAAATATTTCCCTTTGTGCACCATTTTAACCCTTCTCGTTACCTTGCTTACCCACCCTTTCTAAATTTTTTTTACATATTTAGCCTCTTTATTAATTGTTTTATACAAATAAATTATATTTCTTATTGTTAAGCTCCTCCAATCCACAACTTCCCTCACTTATCCTTGTGTCTTCATGTCCGCTACATTATTTTATATAATCTAAAATACATGAATCTGCATGATTAGAATTGACAAGTCTGATACATGTCTGTTTATGTATTTGCAAACATTACATTTTAATTAAATGTTAATTAAATAATAAAACATATTACACATTACCATAACATGACAAAAAGACAGGGCAAGACTTTGCCTTCTTTTACATCACTGTTATAATTCCATCATACCTCGTTAATTTGATAATCTTCATTCTCATACATATAAATGTCACTATTCTCAGTAACCATTTAACAAAGCAGGGATTCAACCTGTCCTCAGTTCATTAAAAGTACTTTAGATTAGCTATTGTTGGTATCAGGAAGGTCTTTCTCAGGAAAAGTCCTCTTTGTGTCCATGAGGTGATGCACTTTACTTTGAGTTTTTTTTTAAATCAACAGAGAAAGCACTACAAATGAATGCTAGTTGCCAGTTAATGTGGAAAACACTCACTTCATCCTCTTCTTTCCTTCTTTGCTTCTCAGGTGTGTGGCCAAGTCCCAGACATCTGATAATAAACATGTCTATGGTGGAGCTGTACTGGGATCAGCCAACCCAGCCTAATGGACACATCTCCCAGTACAGACTGAGCAGAGACGGTCACACTATTTTTACCGGAGACCACCGTGACCAGAATTATACTGACACTGGACTTCTGCCAAACCGCAGGTAGAGAGCATGCACTCTTCACGGACATGAATGCAAACGTATGCAAGTGTGTGTGCACGCATGCGGAAGTCCCACATGCGTGCACACACACTTGCATACGTTTGCATTCACACACACTTCACTTGTAGCTTGAGAGTTAATCATCCCTTTAATTCCTAAATTTCCCCCATCCGAGTGTAAGCGTATTCATATCGGGGTCACCCTGTTTTGAAAATCGCTTCTATCGTCCAATCCATGTCTCTCTCCCAGGACTGCACTCTGTATACGTCTGTTTGTGTCATTTAATGAGCAAATATTTGACACGCCAATGGCAGATACAAACCACACACACACACACACACACACACACACACACACACACACATTAAAACACAAATCAGATTTGGCTTTTGCTTACAAACAGCAGTGGAGCGGAGATTTTATTTATCTGTTTATTTTCATTTAACCTTTATTAATCCATGTCTTTTTTTTCTGAGGTGGATTTTCTGTTTTAATTATGGGAGTTTAAAAAGGACCCCCCCCCCCCACCCCCTGCCTTTTCTCTCTAGTCTCTCTCTCTCCTTGGCCCTCTCTCTCTCCAGAGACTATTTCTCCTTACCCCAAATAGAATTCTTGGGATAACACCCTGCAGTACTTCAATCTCCTCTGTGCGTGTGAAAGAGAAAGGAAGGGAGGAAGAAGATAGGACAGTATGTGTGTGTGACGTTTAATTTTCCCTAATTCCAGATAGTCTGCCAGAAGGCATTCCCGTCCCGACCCTTCGCTTCTCATCACGTGTCTCGCTTTCCTCACACCCTCCCCTCCCCCCGCCTCCTATCCTTTCCAGTCTTACCTCATTCCCTTCCTCCTTCCCTCCTTCTCCCAATTTAGCCCTGCGTCAAGAATTACACAGGGAGCACCGGCCCCATTATCCATGCAGCCTTGTGTGTGTTTTTGCCTGTCTGTGTGTGTGTACCCACGCGTGCGTCTCTGTGTGCATATGTGTCTGTGCTTGAGACCGCTCAAAGTGGCCATTGATTATTTATGACAATGTTGATTAGCTGTCACTTTGCTTCTGCAGCCCAGGAAGTGTCTAAGATGACGAGAGAATTAACCTATTCCCTCTGGCTGGCCCCCACAGGACACACACACACATACACTCACATGCACACACTCACACAGCCAAACAGATGCAAATGCCCCACTCACCGATTACCTAGCACATGCACACACACCATTTCATTTTGATATCCCAAGGCGGTGTTTACATTTAAGTAAATATCTCCCAGTGATGAAGTGTTTATATTCATTCTCCCACTGAAACCTTATGCACTCTCCATCACACGTGGCTCTGCTCCACTCTCTTCACACTCTCTCTCTCTCTCTCTCTCTCTCTCTCTCTCTCTCTCTCTCTCTCTCTCTCTCTCTCTGTCTGTCTATCTCCACAGCTGGTGTGTCTCAGTGAGGTGTATTCATTTATCTTTTTCTTCTGCTTGTTTCCGTGTGTGTCTATGAAAGTAACATATGAGTGGTTTTAATGCCGTTCCATGACTGCGTTCTAACCCACTGCAGAGGTGCTAATGGCCTCCTGTTTAAAACGCTCTGCACAGGAACAATAACCCAACACCGCCGTCAATTAATGCATATGTGCAGGACTTTATAGCAAATTAAAGGTTTTTAATGTTAAATGGTGGCCCATTTACACAGCTAATGTAAGCTTTAGCAACCGTCAGCTTCATGCTCTTAAAAGGAAAATCTATCTTATGATGTCACGGGTGAAAGAGGTAGAGAATGGGACGGGAGTGGCAGCGAGACATATGAAAGAGAGAGAGAGCGAGAAAAGTGTATGATGGAGAGAGAGAGGAAGAGGAAGAAATGGACCTCAAGTGCAGTCAATGTATAAGCTCACACAACACACATACACTTGAATCTATTTGCGGGGGGGCCAGTTGCAAGTTTTTTTTAATGTTCATCTGTGAAACAGAAGACAAAGTTCTGCTAGGATCGTGGAAACCGTTGACAAAGTTTTTGATGGGTGCATGTTTTTTTTGCATACAATTACCCCCCCTCCCCCATCTCTGCAGGTATGTGTATGAGCTGGAGGCCAGGACAGGGGGTGGGACCACCGTGAGTGACAAATATGTTATACAAACACCGGTCTCATGCCCCACTGGGATCCAGCCTCCCCACAATGTGATTGTGTCAGGCCCCCACACCATCTCTCTTGCCTGGACCCCTCCTGGTGAGTAGCTTTCTCAATGAAGGGAAGGATTTTTCTACGACGCAGATTAGAGCCTATTTTCGTTTTTGATGATATAGCTGACTGGTTTTTGTGTGTTAATAAGATTCATATATACTGAGGCTTATTCTGTAACGGTGCGGCCGTGTCACATTTTGAAATTCAAACATTTAGACTCAGAAAGTCAAAATAATTAAAACTGGCCACCCTTTAATGTCTTTAAATAATATTGTGTGCATGGTCACTGAAAAGTGATCCCAGAGAGCCACAGGCGCTTGATCCAGTGGTTGTAAAAATATAAAACCTGTTTTCAGAGGGGACTTGACTTCCTTCTAACTTAGAGATCCTCAAGGTGCATTTATCACACTGCAGCAGTAGCTTTTCTAAATAATGACTTGAATCCGTTCATTCTCAGAAACCGGAACAGAGTTAACATGATACATACTGTTTCTTACCGATGTTATTTCTCCAAGAAAACAAGATTCTACATAGACAGATTTCCTAATAATCTAAATAACGCTAACCAACATTAAAACGATGGTTAGAAAAGAAATGATCCTCACAATTTTTTCCTCTGTGTGAATCGCTTCATACTCTGATATGAGGCGACAGAGAGAGGGGTCAGGCTGAAAAAGAATCCCTGAGTAGTTTTCCATTCACCTTCTGGCCTCTCTAGACCCAGACACACACATACACAGGTTTACATGAGCATACACTCAGGGCCCAGTTTCATGCTTATGGGGCAGTGATTGTCTGCCCTAACCCATCTATCATTGACTATTACCCTGTCATTAGGCTGGTTTCCTATCTCAGAAACCGCTTATACGGCCAACTAGCAAAGACACTTCACTTTGTTGTGTGTGTGTGTGTGGGTGTGGGTGTGTATTTCTGTATATTTGTGTCTGTGCTTATGCATGCATCTTTATACGTGTGTGTGTGTGCTTGTGTGTGTGTGCACACGTCACTGTGGAGACATTTCCATAGGCAGGCCTATTCTATCGTCATTACAGCTTGATTTTAAAGGTGAGGAAATATCGGCTGGGTTCTTACGCTTGGTTAACTCCCTGAGCCCAGAGTCTGGAGTGTTTTCGACTTGTGTATGTGTGCGTGCCATACCCTCTGACAGCGTGGCTGTCTGTGTGTGCGTACATGCACGTGTTTGGGTCTTCATATGCATACATTGACTGCCAAAGCACTGACGTATGGCTATTAAAAGGACATTTACTCTTGGATCAATTCCTCCATTGCAGTGTGTGTGTGTGTGTGCATGGCTTTTGTTGTGTGTAAGTGTACATGTGTGCGTTTGTAATTCTGGGCATCATGTGTGAAATAGAAGATGGCAAAGCAGCTGATTGGTTGTAAATAATAACATTTAAATCTCACAGTGACAATTAAAGTGCTATGGCTGATCAACATACTGATCAAAGAGAGATGCATTATGACCTGTGTGTGTGTGCGCGCCTGTGTGTGTGTGTGTGTGTGTGTGTGTGTGTGTGTGTGTGTGTGTGTGTGTGTGTGTGTGTGTGTGTGTGTGTGTGTGTGTGTGTGTGTGTGTGTGGAGGTGTATGTGTGCATATGTGGGTTGAGGGGTGAATAATTGAAGTCTTTCATTTGTCTGGTAATCAGTTCATTCTCGAGATATCGAGAGTTCATGAATGTTGAATAACCCATCACAATACAGTTGGCCTGAATTATGGAAAAACCCCAGTGAGAATATTAACAAAGTCTAGGTGCGTGTGTATACGTGTGGGTATTTCTGTATGTATACACTTGTGTGTTTTTGTCTGATTGTGATACCACAGTGCCAGGATTGTGACGGCAAGATTGATTGGTTTTAAGATGAAAATATGAGGAAATATGTAGGAAATCATATCTTGTACAGATAGTTACTTCCTCACTTCTGTATTCATATTCAACAATTTGAATACTGACTTTAAATGGTCAAATACTAATTTGGTCCTACTTATATATCATTATTAAGTTACTTAACATCACCACAGTCTGACTTTTCTTGACTAAGATTATTATTTTGTTTTAGTTGTGAATTAAAATATAGAGAATAATTATCTTGTACACCTGATGAAGCAGAAGAATACATTATCTCAGTCATCTTTTCATCCTGTTTTCTTTTTGTTTGTTTCATATAATTGTATCATGTGTCGTTTTCCTCAGCTCAGCTCAACAGCCGCCAGCCTGTTAACTACAACATTCTGTTGAATCCAGAAAGCAACAATGCCTTAATGCATCCTGCTGGCCAAGATAGGCTCCTCACTGTGACAGGTCTGGAGCCATTCACCACTTACTACATCAGAGTGCAGGCCTGTCAAATTGGTAAGAATTGGTTTGTACCGATTTAAGTTTTTAATATTTCCTATCCTTGATAAGAGGTGAGTTATGAGAAGATCTATGATGGGGTCTGTGACTAACCGATCAATAAAGAAGTGAGATCGGGAGCATTTTGATTGACTCAACATGGCAATGCCTGAGCGGGCTGATTGCAGCTAACACCACTTACCGTACAAACAAAAGCAAACACACTTACAGAGCTGACAGTGTTTACCTGAGGGGGAGCTTTAACCATCGTATGAGCAGAGTGGGGGGGGCACACTCACATCCACTGTAATGCTCTAAAAGCACATGTTGTAGTATTTGCATGTGCTTCAACAGCAAATGGACGTTACCAAGCTTCGAAATGAAAACCTCTCCAGAAATGATCAAACAGATTGTCAGTCATGGGGATTGCTGGATTCTCAAATTAAATTGTTCCTTTTTTCTCCCTTATAGATGGGTGTGGAGTCGGAGGGGGGGTGTATGTTCAGACTTTGGAGACCGCCCCAGAAGGTCTGTTGCCTCCCACAATAAAGGCAGCTGGAGCTAGTGTCCTGGAGATCCACTGGACACCCCCCCAAAACCCCAACGGACTCATCACATCCTACCATATATACAGGTAACATACACCAAAACACATGGAGACTGCATGGAATTGTTAGAGGTATGGATTCAACAAGGTGCTGAAACACACACATATACCAGATCTGCTCCTTCCGTTCTTAGCTTTGACAATAAAAGCCCTAGACATATAATCTGCTTAAACCCACTTGAAGATTTTCTGATCTGGCACCTCTTTTATTATGTTATAAATAAATAGAAGTACTATAACTATAACAACTATAACTACTTGGTTCAGGTAAAGGTAACATTGACTTCAAGATTAAGAGAGAGCAACATTGGTTGACACTGTCAATGTCAAAAACAACATTTTGAATTAATTAGCATTTTTCAACACTTCCGCTGGCGCTGCTGTGCTGCAGTTGTGCTATTTGAGACACGCTGTTTGTCTATTTGTGGCCCAGCTTTTAGCTTTGTGTATTTCGTTTTTCCATTTAAATAACATGTGAAAGAAACATTTTTTATCCACAAAAATCATAGTTGAGCATCCATTATGAGGAATGAACATACAATGCTTTTTACTTAGATGTAACTAAGCTGTCTGGAGGAGTATTGCTTTTTTGATTATGAGGAAGTAGTCAGCTTGTCTATACTTCATGAAGTATAGACAAGCTGACATAGAAACAACTGCAACATACGCTTATGTATTGATACAAAGATAATGTGCTCACGTTATTTCCTCAGTCTGTCACTACAACACAAATGAACCAGAACATAAGGCACATTAATCATGTACTCTGCACATGCATATAATATACAGAATTCCCTTTTAGATACAGAAAAGACACTTTGACGTATCTTCAGGTAAATGTCAGCTTAGCAATTGAGGTACTTTTTGTGTGTCTACATCTGCGCGTATGTATTAATGCATGCTGAAGGTCGTGGTCTGCTTGTTGACCAAAGAGTGTGTGATCTGTATGCAGGGTCAGACCAGACTAAGCCCTTTAAGTCCTCAGGAAACACACATTAGCATAGCAGTGCGCGCACACACACACACAACACACACACACACACACACACACACACACACACACTGACACACCTGGCATGATCAGACTAAGGCAGACAGGGACTTGGATAAAATAGGAAAATCTCTCTCACAATCACACCTGAAACCCTACATAATCACAGGCAAAGGGGCTTACCAAGACATCGGGGTGCTTGCATCAGCCAGGGACTTACTAACACATGATGTCTGAGACGTGATGCTACATTTTTTATTTAAATTCTACCTAAACTAAGTGTCAATTCAGGTATACTTTGAACATATTGCAAATAAAAAAAAAGTCAAATATAAATATATTACAGTACCGGTGCAAAACAGACATGTAAAGTTTACTTTAAAACAACTTGCGGTATTTTGGTAGCCAAATCTTCCCCCAAAAATACCCTATTGCTCAAACATATCTACAGTGCCGTTTTGAAGTGGTTTCAATTCAAAATGTCTTTTAATATGTTAATTTTAGAGAAATAAAAAAGCTAAAATGTTTAGGATATATAGGACAGTTGTGTTCTTTTTAATAAACAATGTTGATCAAATGTACTTTCAACTATTTATTCATTCACTGTATGCTGCAACTACTTACACTACTGTCTGCATTCCCTTTGTTTTGCACATTATTTTTGTTCTGATCGAATTAATTGACTGTATACTTGAATTTTGCTGGCTGAACTTTGTAGCTGAGTGTGTAGATGACATTGTGTATTTCGTATCTATGTCTGATATATTGTCTATACTTTGTTTATAACGACACACCAGTTTCCCCTTTGTGGCCTAATAAGGTTCACCCTATCCTGTTCTACAGGCGTCCAGTAGGAACAGAGCAGGAGCTGCTGGTTTTTATCTGGTCCAGTGGGCCGCTTGAATTCTTCGATGCGAGCCCTGCCCTACGTCCCTTCACCTTCTTCCAGTACAGGGTTCGCTCCCACAACTCCAAAGGCTCAGTTCTGAGCCAGTGGGCTTTAGCTCAGACCTTACAGGCAGAACCACAAGACATGGCCCCTCCCACTGTCGTCCCCACTGGTGAGTTCATCAAGTCGCACGGAAACCACTACGGTTAAAATGTTCTCATATTGAGTCACTGTAATGGTCCCACGTGCTGTGCACTTTTACAGGTGCATACTCTGCCCATTTGAACTGGAGTGAACCGGGACAGCCCAACGGCCTCATTTCCCATTATAGACTGGTTTACAAGAAGCACCAACAGGACCCTACGCTCAACTCGACTACTGTTACTGCTCTCACTGTGGAGGTAAATGCACACACAAGCAGTGAATGCTGGGTATTGGAAACATGGATGCATTTATCAGAGTAGCCTACAGTCTCCTTCTTGTTCGCATGTTGTTTTCTTCTGTCATTTGTCCAGAGCTGCACAGTCGCAAAGGGTTCAATATGCTGATATTCTCACACATGCAAAAACTTGTGACTGTTCAAACTGTGTGTGTAAGGCAACAGAAAAGAAGAGAAAGGAGGAAACAAAAACATCACTATAAGAGATCATGTTTTTGGTTTGTTTTGTCTGCAAATGGACAGTCCAAGATTGAGACATGGAGGAAAAAGAGGGATGGAGATGTAAAATCAATATTAACCCACTTTAGAGAAATTAGCAAAAGCAAAAGACAGACAGACAAATTGGTAGAAGAAAGAACAACACAGTTAATAGAGAAGGCAAGAAAGATAAAAGTAAAGAGGGGCATGAATGACGTGAGCTGTGAGAGAGCGTGGAGGAGAGAGAAAAGACAAGTGAAGGAACAAGAGGGGGTGAGACAGAATGATAGATAGGGAAAGGAGGGAGGGGAACGAAAGGGGGGAAGAGGTAGAAGCGTAGATCTATATTCTGTCCATACAAGTGGCCTCTTCTCCCACAGTGACCTTTGGCTTGTCACTCATAATTAATACAAGATGTAAATGGAGACCTTTCACCTTCTCATTGATATGGAGCACTCCGTGTTTGTGTGTGTGTGTGCGTGTGAGTTTGTGTATGTGTGAGAGGCTCATTGACATGGCATAGACTTATTTTGGTGGCGGTCATTTGTCACGCAGGTGCCTTCACCGCATGCTCTCTGTTGTTTAGGAATACACAAAAGAAACAAAGTTCTTACTTTGAGTTTTTAAGTTCAAACTTCAAAAGAGCAGGCTACACAGGCTTTTGTAACATTTGTGTCTTGACTTTATGCTGAAAATTATTTAGAGAGTTAATGAGGTTTATGTTTTTCTAAAGCAATCGGTTTAAAGGATGACTTTAATCTAATGTAGGATGGGAAAGGGGCATTTAAAAACATTGTTTAAAACTATTCAAATAAGAATAATAACAAGTCCAATCATAGCTTCATTCTGATACTCTCTTATTGTGGATATGGATTATAAACCACAGAATTTTCTTTTTTTAGCCTTAAGGAGACTTATTAGCCTGAAGTGACTCTACTTTCCTTTTCTCTTGCATGCTTTGTCTTCCTCATCATTATTTACTTAAACATTGTTCTCTTCTTAATGTTCACTAATCCACTCTTTATTCTCATAATTTCTTCATTTGTGGATGTATTGTTTGTGTGTGTGTGTGTGTGTGCGTGTGCGTGTGTGCACGTATCTGTGTGTGTATTGATCTCGGACTGAGCTGGCAACCCTGCTCTGTGCCAGCTTGGCTGATTAATGGGGTCGTCATGGCAATCGGACGGAATGAGGGTACGAAACACAGGCGGCCCGCCTCACTAGACCCCTACATGCTGCCTGGCGCACACACACACACACACACATTCCCTCTCCATGCTCTACACCTTTGTGATAGACATGTTAGTCACTCAAACAACCCTGTCAAGTTGCCTTTTTTGCGTCGTGGTTCTCTTTTTTTCTTTTGCTTTAAATTTCTCTTCATTATTTTCTTTAATCTTTTTTCTTTTTCTCTCACCTCATACACCCTCCATACACCTATTTTTCCCCTGCATTGCTGTTACCAAATTCTGGCTCAGAGCTTCAGTGGGCAACTCAACACTCACCTTTGTTTGATGTACTTACCCTCACCTCATGATCCACTCCTCTCTTCCATCTTTCACCCTTTCTTTTAGACATCGTTCATTGCCTCACATTTTTCCTGCCCCTCCTCATTTCTCCCTCCCCTTCTTTGGTCTCTGTCGTGTTTTCCCGTACATCCTCCCATTCCTCTACTTATATTCCTTCTACCCCACCCTTAATTTCCTCCACTCCATTTTCCATCTTCGCTCGTCTTTTTCTAGCCTTCTTCCCATCCTGCAGTCACTCTTCTCTGCCCTCCTGCATCTGTAACGGATCTCTTCTCCCTCAAACCACTTTTTTACATCCTCCTGTATTTCCCTGACCACCACCTCCCTCTTTTCTCCTCCTTTACTCTTCTGTCCTTTCCTCCTTCCCTTGGCTCTTCCAGATGTTACACTATGGCCCTCGGGATCATGGTGAAGTTAGATCACGTACGTGTGAGTCTGTGCATTACTCTATGTGGATAGATATGTCTAAATATGGTTGCCTGTGTGCATGCGTATTTTTGTTTGTGTGTGTCTGTGCAAGAATGTGTGTGTGTGTGTGTGTGTGTGTGTGTGTGTGTGTGTGTATGTCAGAGTGTGCGCGTGTGCTGTATTAATACATCCCATTGATCAGAGCAGGACCCCTGACAGTCATCATCCCTGAGAACCATCTGGCCGACGCCTGACGCTCCCTCACCCAAACACAAGCTGACACCCTATTAATCTGCTACCGCCATGCATACATACGTGTGTGTGTGTGTGTGTGTGTGCATGTTTTAGTTTGTGTGAATGAATGAATCGGTGAGAGCGTGCGGAAGAGAGTGTGTTATGTGTATGTATGTAAGAGGTTATGTGCAGAGTATGCGTTAACATTTTTGCCATGTCCATGTTTCTGTGTGTGCGTGTGTGTGTGTGTGTGTCTGTGTGTGTGTGTGTGTGTGTGTGTGTGTGTGCTCCAACCCCAAACCGTGCGCACACATACGAATGTGTACACACACCACTCCACCATCCGCCAACAACAGCCGGCGCTGAAGGGAGCTGAAGGGTGCTTGGAAATTAAGGTTATTACACAAATTGAGCCATATGGTCTAAATATTTCAGAGCTGAAATTTACTAGGCAATAAAAATGGCCCCTACCTCGGTAATGGTGTAAATTACAGCTTAACCACCAGCGCTAATGATGTCCTTCTGTACACCCCGTAACCAACCGTACATGAAGGACACATTGTTTAAAAAATACCCCAGGAAAATGGAGAGAGAGATGGGGGGAGAGAGAGAGGGAGAGAGAGAGAAAGAGAGAGGGGAAGTGAAGAAAGGATGGGGAAAGAGATGGAAGGATGAAATAAACAGGGGTAACAAGGAAGTGAAAGAGGTGCGGGAAGAGAGTGAGGAATTAAGAGAGAGAGAGAGACGAAGATGGAGAGAACGAGGGAGTGGAGAAAGAGAGCTAGCAGCATGTTTACAATCTGTTAGTTTACCATTAAGAGCCCGTCAGAGAGTGCGGGACAGCGAGGGCCAGCCGGCAAACTGTGTCTCAAAGCCGCCATGAGGTTTCATTATGAGTGTGTGTGTGTGTGTGTGTGTGTGTGTGTGTGTATGTCTCTGTGTGTGTGTGTGTGTGTGTGTGTGTGTGTGTGTGTGTGTGTGTGTGTGTGTGTGTGTGTGTGTGTGTGTGTGTGTGTGTGTGTGTGTGTGTGTTTGTGTGTGTGTGTGTGTGTGTGTGTGTCACCTGCACATTCAGAATGTGTGTATTAAGGCATGCACAGTTGGGAGACGTATACAAAAGTATGGACAAGACTTTCTTTTTCAGAGGCATACTCAAAGTGGTGACAATGTTGTCATTGGCTTGTGTTTTGTCTATTTGCATATGTTATGATGTTGCAGTCCTTTGAGCTCTCTCTGCCACCACAGTTTTCACATCGGGAAAATCAAGATAAAGTGTAGTCTAAAGATGTAAAAGAAAATGTTGTGGAGTCCATACTCTACATTTTGTATTTCAATTAGAATGACCTGTTTGGGCCAGGTATAAACTGTAAATACAACTGTTTTGTTACAGTTAAAGGGATAGTTCGGAATTTTGGACATAAGACCTATTTTCCAACTCAACCGGTGTGTTGGAGACGTCTAGAGACGTTTTCAAGAAATTTCATTCAGTTCTTCTAGTTGCAGAGTTCGCTGTGCTATGGCTAGCGCAAGTCAATGGTTCTTGTTAGCCAGGCATTAAAAACAGTCTTGCCCACTTCACAGTGCACCCGAGGCAAATCAATTAAAACACTAGACTGTCGATGTAAATATCTGTGTTGATTAGGGTTGGGCATCGAGATCCGGTTCCAAATAGGAACCGGTTCCTAACCTCCGGTTCCGGAACCGTTAAGAAGCTGTTGGAATTGTGATCCTTTTTTTTCGGTTTTTAAACGTCCGCACTAGTTTGTTTGTTTTACTCCGCTCGCACTAGTTTGTTTGTATTACTCCGCCCGGCGTGCGGAGACTCCGCGATAGAACGATCAGTAACGAGTAGTCTAACGCGCTACTATTGCCAAACCAGTAGTCAGATTAAAGTTACTTATCCAAATACACGGTGCGTTACTATTTTTGTCAGTAAAAAAAAGATCTGCTTTCTTCGTGCGTCTCGGGGGTGACGTATGTTAGCCGACACCTTCACGGACGGTCGTGTAGTCGGCTATACCGGCAGAAACGTAAACAATGGAGGGGGAGAGATACGCATTTTCCAGCTGGAAATACAAGCATTATTTCGACTTCATCTCAGCAAAAGATGGCAACATAAAGGTTTGTTGTACACTCTGTGTTAACAACAAAGTGTTGTCTACTTTCAAGAATACAACGTCGAACTTGAAAAAACATTTCGAGTCACAGCATGGCACAACCAAATTAAACGAGCAGGTCCCGCCCGGTGACGGTGAAAAGGCGCAGCGTGTGAATAAACAAGACGAGTTCTCGATTTCACGGTGCTCCTGCTAACTCAGTCTGTGCTGAAATGCGAGTGGAGTCTCTCTTGAGTGTTTAGTGGAGAAATGTCTCGCTGCTTGCTGGCCCCGCCCCCTCCCTTCGTCATCACGCCGCTCATACTTTAGGACTGTGCTCATTTGTTTCATAAAACCAATCCTTGCTGCTCTAATGCCGGTTCAATATTCATAAAATGTTCATTCATGATGTTACTGCCATTACAATATGCAAACAATTATTTAAAGTGTAAGTTTGGCGGTAATTGAAAATAAAGCTATTTTCTGAATGAAAATACATCAACTAAGCCGTGGAGGAAGTAATTATCGCTCATCACGCAGTTCAGAGCTAGCACGGGTCGGAGCTAGAGTCCAAAATCGCAAACAGTGGGTTAGCATGGGGCAGACAGCCACACGCTTTCAAAATCGCATTTTTAAACCACTAACATTGCTCAAAACAGCGCCAAACCTCGTCAGCAGCTTGCTCTGGGTGTCTACACATAAAACGAAGCACCAACAACTCAGTTCATGAACCCGAAGTTTATAACAGAAGACAGTTAAGAACACTCACCAATTCTACCCCTGCCAGCTCCTCGCGAAGGATAGTCCGTAAGTGTCGATTACCGAACGAGTTCCCGTGTGAGATCTCGCGTGACATGTATGTGCTTCAGATAAGGCTGCTGTCTTGAACTGATTGGAAGTGTATACAAACTATCCCGACGTTTTTACCCACCGTTATTAACTTATATTTGGCCAAACTGCCACTAATTTAAAAGTATACTCGTTTTATTCTGGGCGAAATCTTCAGTTTCACTTTTGCATTGCGTTCGGTAATCGACACTTACGGACTATCCTTCGCGAGGAGCTGGCAGGGGTAGAATTGGTGAGTGTTCTTAACTGTCTTCTGTTATAAACTTCGGGTTCATGAACTGAGTTGTTGGTGCTTTGTTTTATGTGTAGACACCCAGAGCAAGCTGCTGACGAGGTTTGGCGCTGTTTTGAGCAATGTTAGTGGTTTAAAAATGCGATTTTGAAAGCGTGTGGCTGTCTGCCCCATGCTAACCCACTGTTTGCGATTTTGGACTCTAGCTCCGACCCGTGCTAGCTCTGAACTGCGTGATGAGCGATAATTACTTCCTCCACGGCTTAGTTGATGTATTTTCATTCAGAAAATAGCTTTATTTTCAATTTCCGCCAAACTTACACTTTAAGTTAAGTGAAGTCAAGAGTACTACTTTTCAAAGTAACTGTGGCAACACTGGACCTGTTGACCTGCACCTCAAAGAATCGGAATCGAGAATCGTTTAGAACAGGAATCAAAACAGAGGATCGAAATCGGGATCGGAATCGGTAAAATCCAAACGATGCCCAACCCTAGTGTTGATAGAATAATATTTGAAACAAAACTAACCTTGCATCACATGAATCATCCATTTTTTGAGGGACTAGTTTCTCAGCAGCAGCGGAATTTTACTTTGCTCTGGTTAGTTGTGAAGTAACCACAACACTGCAACAGAGAAGCCCAGCGGGACACAGTTGCCTTTAGTCGGCCCTTACGCCCCCAAGGCTGTCTGAAAAGCTCTTGGAGCTCACTCAAACACCAGGCAGCACACGGCCACGTGAATCCACACATCCACACATGCGCGTCTTGAGTCCGTCGGACTCAAGACGCGCCGCCCGAAATACTGCCCGTAAATAGGCAATCGAACCGGGCCGAATTGTCGGGCCGAATTGTCGGGCCTCATGCCCTCAGACCTGGGTGAAAAGTGCTTGGACCTCACGCAAACACCAGGCAGCCCACGGCCCAGCCAACCCACAATTACGCACCGCGAACCCGAACCTCTGCTCCGTCCGGAGAATCGTAAACCCTCGGACGTGTTGCAGGGGATTCCCTCCTGGCACCACCAGTCTCTGTTTGTTCGGTCCCGGTTCTCAGCTCCAGCGGGGGCTATCTCGGTCTCCACAGACGCTCGTTCACGTTCTGCCCTTTGAGCATCGCTCTCGCGTAGGGTTGGGCGGCATGAGCAAAATCTTATATCACGGTATGAATAATTTCATATCATGGTAACGGTATATATCACGGTATGGTTTTTCCCCCTGTAAATTCAATTAATGGCTTAAAAATAACAATACTGTCGCATTTGATAATTTTCCTCTTTTATTTAAATTTTCTCACAGCAGCATAACATTATTTTAAAGAAAATATAATAATATAATAAATAATAAGCCACAAAGAATGTGCAAATGTCTGGTAAACATTTGAACTCCAGCTTTAACTTAGTGTGTGTGCAAATGTAAACACAGAGCTCCATCTTAATAAGAAATAAAAATAACAAATGAGAAAAAGTATGCGTCGTGATGGCCTCCGTTATCACCCTCCATCGATGTGATTTATTGTCATACCGGTGTTTCCACCTCCAGCAGCAACAGTCGCGCTTTTTGTTCGTTGTCGGATTTTCTAAATCCGAAAAAGTTCCACACATCAGACGTAGCGCCCTTTTTCGGAACGAGTTCCTCCTCTTCGTCATGGGTGGGTCGCGCTGCCTCCGTTTCCTTGTGACGTTCACTCTCCGCCTCCGCCATGATTGTTATTACTCAGGTAAAGCTTTTTTCTTCGTCGTGCTCATGCAACCACGCCAAGCAGTCTGCTGCAATGCCTGCAGTGCCACGTGTGTCGCGGCGGTGTAATTACAGTGACTCAGAGCGACGCCGCAGACATCTGTGCTTTCTCCGGTATAAACGGTATTGCAAAATCTCTACCGGTAGACACTTTTATACCGTCACACGGTATAATACCATCATACCGCCCAACCCTTCTCTCGCGCAATTCTTCCTCTGTATATTCAGGCTAGTACAGGTACGGTTGGGTTTGGGTGGAAAAAAACTCCTCATCAGAGTCTTCAAAAGTTTCAGTATATTCTCCAAAAGTGGCCATTTCTGTGAGATTGAAGAAACTAGCACTGCAGGCTATCTGCGTCTGTAGCAATGACAGCAGGTAAACAAACTATTATAGAACCGGTAACTTATAAGTGCTAGGTGATATCAGTCCGCCGCTGCCATAGCCTACTAGGAAGTATGACACGCTGCTGCTGCTGCTGCTGCTGCTGCTGAGACATAAATCCTTAAAAAGGTTGGTTTTATTTCAAACATTCTATCAACACAGATATGTACATCAACAGTCTGCCGTTACAATTGATTTGCCTCGGGTGCACTGTGGAGTCGGTATGAGTGTTTTTAATGCCATTCTAACTAGAACCATTGACTTGCGCTAGCCATAGTACAGCGAACTCGGCAACTAGAAGAACTGAATGAAATGTCTTGAAAACGTCTCCAACACACCGGTTGAGTTGGAAAATTGGTCTTATGTCCAAAATTCCGAACTATCCCTTTAAGAAGAAGTACTCAAAGCCACTGCAACTTTCCATAGTGAGAAACACAGTTGTAAGTTGAGTGCAGAGTTAACCCCCTTGGAAGCCACACAATTTATTGAACAATATGTTGCTGACCAAGCTGAAGAACGAAAGCCGGAATTCACGTGACCAACAAGTCCCAGTTAAGTTTGGCAATGAACGTGCTACTTCCATGCAGCATTTCAGACCTCAAAATGACAATAGTCGCGCCTCTCACTTATCATATGCCAACGACAAAATACATTGCTCATTGTGAGGCTACGGGCTTAATTCATTTTAATGACAAACCCCAGAACTATAGGGCCTGGAAGCGTTCCTTTCAGACCGCCATGTATGATTTGGTTGGAGATGATATGGGACAGCCTCCAACAAACTTATGGCTTAGCAGAAGTGATAGAAGATGCTCTCGAATTGACACTTTTCCAAGAATAACAAACCAAGATTTCTCCAAACCTAACGAAGTTGAGCGATCTACTCTTGGAGCTTCAGTCAGCCAAAGCTGAAGGAGGCCTCACCTTCCTCGACACAGCAAGAGGTGTTAACCCAATAGTACAAAAGCTCCCATTTCATCTGCAGTAAAAGTGGGTGTTGATTGGTGCATCCTACAAGCGACAAATGCACGTTTCTTACCACCCTTTCTCTTACTACTGAGCAAGCTAACATTGTGAAAAATCCAAGCTTGAACTGTCCACAAAACTGAGATCTTTCCCAGAGCCATTTTGCTAAAATCATCCTAATATGTCATAGAGACTCAGGAATAATGATCATATAACATACTTAACTCACCAACAACAACAGTACAGCCAAATTATTCGCATTTAAAAAAATATTTTGCGGACCGCAAATCATGTTTATGTTTTGAAAACATGTTTTGGCACGTGGCGCCACCCACCGGCGTCTACAAATCATTGCAGTCAGTAGAGTCTCAGCTGCCGAGCAACCACGGGTTGCCAGTTTCGACTGAGCCACAATGGCGGAGGCAGCGAAACCCAAAAGAGCTCTAGGAAGCAGGAGAGACTTACGCATTACTAATCATAACTACACTATGTTAATTAATCGCTGTTGTTAGCAGGCTCCATGAGCTGGACACCAACTCCTGGAGCGGCTCCCGGGATCAACAGCTGAGTGGCGGCGGCGCTGAGGCGGAGGCTCCGCTTTTATGTCCGCGTCATAACGCTTTTGGTGTGTGTTTAAAACAGTCGGTTTACTTCAAAACGCGAGCGTCAGACGCTGTCAGAGCGTTTATGAACAGTGTTTCAGAGCTCCCCCTAAATGTCTCAAAGTAGGCTTTCAGGTAATTTCGCGACATAACAGCACCTTCCGGGTAAAAAAGTCGTAGCCTACGGCAAAATCTGGAATAAAAAATGGCACTGTTATTTAATCCCCGAATCCCATTCATCAACACAATATCTAATATCAGTTAACGAATCGTTTTCCGTTTCTCCATTTTTAAAATGAATAACGGGATACAAGTCCTTTTTCCGTTTTTCGTTCTTTTATTTTGAAGCAAAAAACGTGAAACGACTCGTTATCCGTTTTGCGATTGTTGACTTCAAAACGAAAGTCGGATGTCAGCAACGTAGCCTAGATGGACCGTTTATCCACTTAATCATTGTGTGCGTCTCTCCCCCGACCCTCCCAACAAAAATCCTGCCCCCCCTCTCAGAAAATAGTTCCGACGTCCATGAACAACGTTATTCATTTCGATCATAGAAACAAACGTTAGCAGCACAGCTAACGCTAGCATCATTAGCACTGTCCTGTTACAGGCATCCGGCTGTCCGGCCGCCGTCCAGCTTGCTGACGGAGGATACGCCAACAGCTCTGGCAACCTCGAGTCTGGAGGGAAGGGGGTGGAGGGGGAGGCGGATACGACTCGCTGCAGTGTTTTGAATTTGAGTGTCATACTGTTTTTGGCCACATTCTTACATATGGCGCCTTTAACAGATCAAAGAAACTACTCTAAGATATGCCTTGTGAAAGTATATCCAGCTGGCAACAGAGACAAAGGAATGAAAATGTACGCGATTCTGGACGAGCAGAGCAACAGATCATTAGCTCGTTTGCAGTTCTTCAAAGTGTTCAGTGACAAAAGCCGAAGTGCTCCTTGCACACTGAGAAGCGGGGAAAAACAATCAGCAGGAAGAAGAGCCAGTGGCTACGAAGTAAAGTCTCTGGATGGAACTGTTTGCATCCCCATTACCCAGCCCCATAGAGTGTAATGACATTCCTTATGACAGAGACGAGATACCTATCCCTGATGTGGCTCTTCACCACACACATCAAAGGTCAGTGGCGCACCTCATCCCAGACATTGACCCACAAGCTCCTATCATGTATATCTTAGGTCGGGATGTTATCGGAGTTCACAAAGTCCGTAAGCAGGTAAACGGCCCACACGACTTATGCACAGAAGCTGTACCTGGGTTGGGTCATTTTAGAAAATGTGACCAGCCACGGAAAAACCAGGAACAAGTCGACCTCGGGGCATTTTGAGTTATTCACAGATTCTGAAAGTGTAGTGTCTAAGCTTTCCAATGATGTCTAGCATGTCTAGCACATGGAAATCGGATAATATTTGACGAAGTTGTGGCCATTTGAATGTATGCTTCTCTGAAAACCGTTCACTGAGAAAACTGGCCTGAAAGATTTGCAAATCTCACCTCACCTCACCTGGCCAGAAAGGAAACACAATGGTGCTCATTTGCATATCATTCAGATAAGCCCTCCCCCCTACAGATGTCACTCACTGATATCTGGTATCTGTTAGCCTGCAGGGCAGAAAGTATTGTAGTGGTTTGAACAATGGTTATCAAACGCAGTTATCTTGTAGGTAATGTTGATGTAGTGTTATTTTTGTTAAGCACTTTACTGGACTGATCAGAATTAGAAGGTACTTTATTGAAATGGAAATGCTTAAAGTGTACAATGTAAACATTGGAGGGAAAAAAATCCTACAGTACAGTCAGTACTAGAATTAAGTGAATTTAGTCCAGGCCCATTCTCCTCAAAGTGTTTGCAACTAGCCTATTGTCCTCAGGTAGGCTAGTTGCTAACCCGACGTAACTACTATAGGTCCGTTTGCTCTCTTTCGGCAGCTAAATAATCCATCCGTATGCTGTACGCTTTTGAGAAAGTTTGTCGCTACATGAATGTCTTCCAAGGAGAGAGTTCTCCTTTCTTCTTCCGTAGCATTTGCAGTCAAAGTTATGGATTTCCCCCATTTCGCTGTCTTTATCCCGTTACCGTAGATATCTTTTGCTCCAGCTCCTCCGCTGCTGCGACACGGACGCTGTATAATTAGCCATGTGTTTCGCTTCTAACATGCAGCTGATTGGCCGAAAAAATAACAACAGTGCGTGAATGGCCAACGGTAATCAGTATGGAAATGAACTGCATCGCCGTACATGCCCCAGCAAAGACACAGACAACTGCAGATTTTTTCCGAAACTACAAATACAAAATGTATACTTTTAAGGCAACCAATACTGTTATCTGAAATATGGAGTGGCTTCTTCATGATCTCAACTTGCATATTCTGCAAAAAAACGAAAATCACTAATTTGGAAAAAAAAAGCTTATTTCGTCTACGCGAATTCTTCCCACCCAACTTGTTGCTGGTTTTGCTGTGGCGGGTCACAAATGTATGTCTAGGCAGCATACACAAACCACAGACAATCAACGCTATCTAAACAAACACCACAGAGCCAGGACGTCCTACACTCTTCAATCCATGTCCCAATGTGTTCCATGTTAAAGAGGAATACAGTGATATCCAGATCACCAAGTACCCTCCATCTTGTTCTGAGGAGGAAGCGGTCTGTGATCCCGACCACCTAGGATGCACTGTATTTACGAGAACCAGAGGCAACAACCAGGTGGCTACTTCAATACAGGACACCTCCTTCATGAGAATAATGGATGAAGGGCTGCAAAAGGATTTAAACAACAGTTGGGTAGCACCATTACCCTTTAGGTCTCCACATCAGTGGCTCTCCAATAACAGGCCCCATTCCTCAAGTGCAGAGAGGAAGCCTGAAATGAGAAACCACTTCCTTAGCTTCATGGACAAGATGTTCAAAAATGGCCATGCTAAATTGGCTCCCTCTCTCAAAGAGGAAGACGAATGATGGTACTAATATTCGGCGTATACCACCCAAAGAAACCAAAACAGATCAGAGTGGTGTTCGATTGTAGTGCCCAATACAATGGTGTATCACTCAACAATGTACTGTTAACTGGCCCAGACCTGAACAACACATTGCTCGGCGTGCTCATCCGGTTCAGGAAGGAAGCAATTGCCTTTACAGCAGACATAGAACAAATGTTTTATTGCTTTTTGGTGAGAGAAGAAGACAGGAACTTGGTTCCAGGACAATGCACAAAAACATTGTTGACTATCGCATGAGGGTCCACGTCTTTGGTAATAGTCCCTCACCAGCAGTGGCTATACACGGGCTACACCAGTCTGTTGAGGTCAGCGGGTTCCAAATCCACCCTGACGTTAAGCACTTTGTGATGTGTGACTTCTTTGTCGACGATGGCCTGAAGTCTTTGCCGACAGTTGAAGCTGCTGTCAACCTGCTAAAAAAGTCGCAAGACATTCTTTCTAAATCAAACCTGAGCCTGCACAAGATTGCAGCAAACAACAAAGAGGTCATGGAGGCCTTCCCCCCATCCAGAGATCATGCAAGTGACCTTAAAGACCTAGATCTTGATGCAGACATGCTACCAGTCCAATGCAGTCTTGGACTATTTGGGATCTACAAGCAGACCGTTTCCTCTTCAGTGCCTCTGATGAAGTGAAACCTTACACACAATGCGGCGCCTTATCTACTATCAATAGCCTCTACACTTGGATTTGTAGTGCCAGTAACTATCCAAGGCAAGGCAATCTTGGAGAATGGGGACTGGGAGTGCTAGTGACTTTCAAGGCAGAGGTAGCAGCCATTTTAAATGCTAGGCCCCTTGTCCCTGTGACAACTGATCCTGATGATTAATTCATACCCACACCAGCTGCTCTTCTAACACAAAATGTGAACACTGTTCCTGCACCTGCAGGAGGATGTGGAGCTTCAGACCTCTACAAGCACCAATGGCAACACGTTCAGCACCTTTCCAACACCTTCTGGGATAGATGGTGCAAGCAATTCCTCAAGCACGGAAGAAGTGGCAATCCCTCCATCCAAACATCAAGCCAGGAAGTGTTGTTCTCCTCAAAAACTGTCAAGTTCCAAGTAATGAGTGGCCTCTTGGAACAGTAACTCAGGCCTTCCCTAGCAAAGACGGGAGAGTGCAACAGGTCGAAGTGTAGGTCATTAAAGCAGCAGGAATTTTGCTCTTCTTTAGACCTGTTACAGAGATAGTAGTGTTTCTCCCCCCAAATGTCTAGGTAGCAAATTATCATAGATCTATAGAGTGACGTGTGTTCACATCAGTGTTTTGTTACAGTTAAGAAGTGTGTGTTTTGTCAAGGTAATTTTATATGTCTCTGTATTTACGCAGCAGCCCCTTTAAGAGATCCAGGAAGTGTCTGAATCAGAAAGTGACTGTGATTAGAAAGACATGTGTTTCAGACCTGATCACTGCTAAATGAATCCAGCTCCATCTGCATACATCTTGTGCCTTTTGGTTGCATCTACGTTTCACCTTTCTGTATGCCAATAAACCTGTGGACCAAGGAACGATGTCTTCAGAGTCTTGATGTGGAGAAAGAGTTTACCTGACTGCCAACTTGTATCCTCCGCACATATAACAAGGGCAGCACAACAACCTTAATGATATGAATCTGCTGTGGCATGGTAACAGGATTGGGAAACAGCTTTACTCCCGCACTTGTTGCTCTACACCCTCTCTTACTTTCTCTTCCATTATCCTCTTTGAGGACAGAGGGTGGTCAGAGGAATGACAAGGCTTTGCCCTTGCTCTCAGTAACACCCTAACAAATGAGGGAGACAAAGGAGTGCAGCATGGAGTTGAGAGCACAGAGGGTGAGGAGGTTGAGAGGGGAGGAGTAGACAGGTGGAGAGAGGAAGAAAGCATTAGAGGAGAGAATAAGGAGACGCAGAGTTTGTTGGGCCCTCGGCCTATCACACCCCTTAGTTTGAGGTCTCCAAATCTGATTGGAGGGCACTCAGCATTCTGCATAAACAGCCAAATAATCAGGCTGCAACTCTCCCTCTTCTCTGTCCTCATCTTTTTTTTTTTACAACTCCTCCTTCTGCTCAGTCGTCTCCCCCCATCTCCTTCTCACTCTTTCAAGTGATTTTTTTTCAAGTGAGTTTTTATTCTCCTACTTCCTCTTCCTCCATGACTCTCTCTTTGGCTCACTCTCTTCCCATCAGTAATGACAGGTTGTGTGTTATTGTGTGTCCGTCTGTGAAGAGGCCACATCATCCATTGTAGTGCTCTCCACTTGTCTTAAAGGGTTGTTTAGTGCAGCAACTGTGATGTGATGGTCATCATGTTAGAGGGATGCTGAGTGTGAGTTCTTAGAAAAGATAAGATAAGCGTTTTGTGTATTTGTGATGAGTCCATTTGGTTCAGGGGGAAGGCATGTGGATGTGTAAGTGAACATTTGTAACTGAATCCTTGTCAAGTGTTTGTTTTGGAAGCGGGCCATACTTTTGACAGTAGTCTTGAAGAGGTTGTCATCCTCACAACCCGGACCTTGCAGATTGCTTATTTGCCTAATTTTCATCAATTGTGTTAATTGATTCTCTTCCACACATCTGCATCTTTAGTTATGAGTTTATGCCATCCTCTATATTGACCTCCAGGATAAGGCCAGTCAAAATATGTATGTGAACAAAATTAAAAATGTACTCCCCTAAAAGTGATTTTACTTCAGTTTTCATTTGTCGTAACCACCGAAAGACAGAAAAACACCAGAATAGCGGAAGAGGATTTTTGTAGAATAGTGGCATAGAGTGATGACCTGATTCTTTCAACCTTTGATTGGAAACTGCTCGTATTAAAAAATCGGCTTTTTCGTTTTGCCAATCATTAATTAAAAGCAGAGATTAAATTGCTTGCATAGAAAGAAATATGCTTCCTCATTTCCAGGAGATGTCTGTGGATATTTTGCACACCATTCTTTTACTCGTCAGAATTTGTCCACTGGTCTTTAACCACATCTCTCTCTCTCTCTCTCTCTCTCTCTCTCTCTCTCTCTCTCTCTCACACACACACACACACACACACACACACACACACACACACACATGCACGCATATACACATGCCAAATTTGCTGTTCCTGGGGTCTAGAGCCGCCAAAGCCAATCATGGCTGTCGGTGTGAAGTGGGCTTGCCTGTTCCAGACCCCTGCAGTCCCTCTCTATGTCTGTGCTGGCCACAGATGACAACACATGCCTAATGGCACTCTGTGTGTCCATGAGTGTGTTTCTGTGTGTGTGTGTGTGTGTGTGTGTGTCGCACGATGGTCTGACGCACACTGACTAGCAGGGACACCCACGCAGGGCATTTGTAAACAGACATAGGGCAATTCTTCCTGCAGCATTGAATTTGGCAATGCACACATAAAAAATATGTGTACACACACACACACACTCACTTGGCTTGAGAGATTGGCATGGGATGCAGGAGAGCAGCGTATGGTGCACTGGCCCACCTCAGAAACCTCCGAAAACAATTACTGCTCTCACAGGGCTGGTCAGGGCACAGCTTGTGCTAATAGACCAGACTAAAGAAGTGAATTGAATGGAAGCTTTTCTGATCCTAGCATGTTTCACCACACACTGGAAGAACTGAAAAGGTGAAACAGCAGGGTGCTTTAATATCTCTCCAAGACTTAATGTAACAGAGCAGAGAAGGCCAGACAAGGCCTGTGAAGAGAAACATCCCGAAGACAGACCAAGTGGATCCCATTCACCTATCATTAGGAATGCTTCTTTCGTGTGTGTGTGTGTGTGTGTGTGTGTGTGTGTGTGTGTGTGTGTGTGTGTGTGTGTGTGTGTGTGTGTGTGTGTGTGTGTGTGTGTGTGTGTGTGTGCATGTATGTATGTGTGTAGCCATATGCTAATGTTGGTCCGTCTCTGTCTCTCTGCGGGGCCCAGTGCTGGGGCCTTTGTGAGATAATCAGCATAATTCTTTTGACAAATACACATGGTTATTCTTAATTAGTATCACACACTGTCCCCCCGGCCGCACCATGCCTCTCTACCTGAATATCACACACACATACATGCACACACACAGCTGTGCACTTGCAGGGACACATGGGTACAAAACAAGTTGCATGCAGATGTGGGCTTGTTAGGATAAATGTAACACAATGTACAAAAATAAACACACATACAGATATATTTGCGCAACGTTCAAGGAGCAAGCATGCACACTGACCCTTTTACATAGGCTACACAAGAAACACACACACACACGTTGCCCAGACGACTCCTGCTTTAGCTCAGCTCACACACCAAAGAGATGACAGAATGAGGAAATAAAAGATTGAATAAATTGCCTCCTTGCCCTCAATGCTTAGTTGTGTTAAACCATGTAAGATCTGAGAGCTCTTTAATGTATAAATTAGTGAGACCTCTTCCTGTTTCTTCTCTTCTTTTCCTATCATTGTCTCCGCTTCTCTCCTCTCCGTCTTGTTTACGCGGTCTCCCCCCCCCCCCCCTCGTTCTCGTTCTTTTGCATTTGGCATGATTAACTGGTGACTTTGATCTTCCACACACATGTACACTTTATTTAGGTTGACGAGAACCTTTCGCTTTCATGTTCCACTTTGTAGCTATATTCATGTGGTCTTCATAGGTCGGGCAATTTTCTTTTCAAAACAGAAACTAACTTAGCAAAAGTGTTGAATCCTGCTAGAACCCGCTCTAAATAGTAAATTCATAAATACCTATTTCTAAATTGCAATATAGCTCCACCCCCACAATTGGTGCTAAAACATGAATGCATAGGTATCCAAAGGGAAACCACCATTTAATAGCTCTAACCGTTTAATCTTCCACACATCAAGGTCAGATGCTGTTTATGTATACATAGAGTAAAAATGTTGTATTATGCATGACAGAAACCGTAACAATATATCTATTCCAACTGTGTGGTCAGTAGTTTCTATACTCCCGTTTACCTTCACAGCAGAGATTAGTGGATATTAAATTGAGCTTAATTCTGTTATGTTATCATTTCTAGTTTTGCGTGTATGTGTGTCTCTGCATGTATGAGAGAGAAATAGTTATTGAGGGAGCTGTTAATGTAATAGTAGTGCGTTTTAGTGTTGTACCATTTGATTACTGCCTGTCTGCAGATCTGTGTGTGTGTTTGTGTGCACTTAGGCTGAGCCTGAGGTGGTGAATTTCATAGCGCTTGATTGTTGAGTATTTGTGTGTGTGTGTGTGTGTGTGTGTGTGTGTGTGTGTGTGTGTGTGTGTGTGTGTGTGTGTGTGTGTGTGTGTGTGTGTGTGTGTGTGTGTGTGTGTATGTGTGTGTGTGTGTGTGTGTGTGTGTGTGTGTGTGTGTGTGTGTGTGTGTTGAGTAAGTGTTAGGAGGCTTGTTAATGCGGTGTGTTTCAGTGATAAAGTGTTTGAATGTATTGCCATCTAGAGGCGTGTAGCAGAGTCTCCATGCTCCTATAAAAGCTGCCAGCGCCAGATGCTGCTATTGACAATGTGCATATGTTAACCGCTTTATAGGCCACATGCCTCACATATTTCACTGGCTTTTAAGGTAGAGAGATCTCTCATTCTCGCTCACTTAATCTGTCTCTCTCTTTTGCCACATCTATCTTTTTTTCTCTCCCACTTTAGCTTTCCATTCACTTAATCTCTCTCCATCTTACTCTTTCTCACACCCCCCTCCTTATGTCTCCTTATGCCTTTTTTTTATTTCCCTCATCAGTTATTAACTTACTCACCTCTTTCTACTTTATGTCCCTCTTTTCTAATCGTCTGTCCTACATCGCCTTAGTTATTCAATTCAATCTGATCTCTTTTTTCTTTCGGCCTTTGTTTCTCACACCTTTCTATCTCTCTCTCTCTCTATCCCTGTGTCTTTCTCTTTGTTTCCCTCTACCCCTCACTCTCTACTGAGAAGTGCTGTGTTTTGCAGGAGGATTTAGCGCGTGTCTAGGTGTCTAGGGGCTTATTAATCCTATTTTACTGTGGATGAAAAACACGTTGGCTCCCAGACATGAAAACAGTGAATACATGCATTCTGGTTGTTGTTCAGGCAGTTCATCCTTGGTGCAATGCTACGGTGATTTGTCAGGGTTTTCATTTGATTCAGTTTGAATTGGACCCATTTTTGATCCTCTTGCTGCAGCATGGAACTGGGTTACCAGTTAATCTCGTTACGTATGCTTGCTTATGTGAAAGCATACGATCCCGAACAATTAAAAAAGAATGTACACTCAACACATGAAAATGATAGCCTCCTATGTTCTACAATCACACAGATGTGTTCACACACACTCAAACACAAACTCTGTTTCAATCCTCTCATAGTTGCTTTAAAGCTCACACTCATAAACAAACAGGCAGGCCTGGAGCCTAGTGCTCCCTGACTACCATGTCATTGCACGCCAGGGCCTTTTGAAACAACAGTGTCTCTCTTATCAATTAGTAAATGGTGTTACCACTGTATCACGCACACATGCACACTGCCCCTGTGTCTGCTGGGATGTTGGACTGGGTCCCATTGCCTAAAGCTACTGGCAGACTCACTCTGCCTGTGTGTGTGTGTGTGTGTGTGTGTGTGTGTGTGTGTGTGTGTGTGTGTGTGTGTGTGTGTGTGTGTGTGTGTGTGTGTGTGTGTGTGTGTGTGTGTTTGTGAAAGGGTGCATGTGTGACATAAACACTCAATCTGGAAGCTTTTGAATTCACCCATAAGGGACAGCTGTCTGCCTGCCAGTCTCTTACTTTTCTGTGGCTGCGCCTGTATGTTTAAATGTTGATATCACAAATCCCATGTAATGTCATCTTAGTGTGCCATTGTTCCAATGTTCCTTTTCATTCCCAATTTTAATGAGTAATGCGTTGGTTTTTATTCATGTGGTTTGTGTAACTAACTCACTTTCTCCTATTGCTATGGCAATGCTCGTCACTTTGCTGTTTCCCCTTTCACTGTTTATTCTCTCATCCTTCTCTCCTTCTTTTTCTTCACTCATGCACGTAAACTCATTCCATCTCTCTATATTTATCATTCTCTTTCAGGGTTCATTCCTAGAAGCAACAGTCTATGGTCTTGAACCGTACAGTCAGTATAATTTACAAGTGGAAGCTGTGAACAAGGCAGGTAGGTTGATTTAGAGCAGTAACTAAAATATCAGCGATACAGCAACACCTAATTCACTCTATTGAACACAGATGTTTTGCAATCCTCCAGGTAGTGTATCCAGTCCGTGGGTAGCCATGAGGACCCTGGAGGCTTCTCCGGCTGGCCTGGGTAACTTCACAGTGGAGCAGAGAGAGCAGGGCAGGGCGTTACTGCTTAGCTGGAATCAGCCGGGCGCTCCATATGGACTCATCACGGTACGTTCAATACACACGGCGGAAACACAGAACACATACCAAAGTCACACATGTGAACGCCCGTAAATACACATAAGTTATCAGAATCAGAATTCCTTTATTGTCCCTCAACGGGGACATTTGTTTGCCACAGCAGCCAAAGGACAGTATGTTACAAGAAACACAATAGTAATAATAACAATAGCAAAAATTAACAATATAAATTAAAAAATGTAAAAAATAGAATAGAAATAGAGTAGACTTGTTATATACATATAAACATGATATTGTACAAAAATTACCAGCAGTTAATTTTGTTTTTATATACAATTCACAATAAAGAATAGAGTGCAGAATGAGGTCTATTGGGAGCAGTGCTATTGGGAGCACTGCTCTACAATAATACATGGGTATTGATAGAATTGAATACCCATGCAATTCTATGAACTTTTACAGTACACGCTACATACACAGCAATAGGCCTCCACCTGCACAACATACTTACATTATGACATTTTTTCTCTACTCAATACTTCAACATCTGCATTCCTCTAACATGCTTGCATCTTCGTCCCTCCTCTGTGTCCACTATGTCTTACCATAACCCACGTACAATACTTATTCTCTTCCTCTCCCACTGCACTGCACACTTTTCTTTCCTCTTGCAGATGTACAACTTGTACAGCGAGGGCAACCTGGAATTCAGCGGACTATCGCGGCACTTCCTGTTTCGTCGCCTGGAGCCATGGACCACGTATACTTTGATTCTTGAAGCTTGCACCTTAGCAGGCTGCACACGCACCCCGCCTCAGCCCGTCACCACAGCAGCAGCTCCACCTTACTCCCAGCTCCCTCCTAAGCCTCTCTTCATTGGCTCAGACCGTGTTTCACTGACCTGGGGCCCTCCATCCCAGCCCAATGGGCCGATTGGAGAGTATTTCTTACTTGGGAGAAGTCTGGAGGAAGTGGGGAGAGGAAGAAGTAATGACGAGGATATTGAAAGGGGAAAGGTAGGTGAAACTAAAGACAAATCTCTGAAGTTGTAGGACGTGGTATTGAAGTTGAAAGTGAATAAGACCATTTGTCAAATATCCTGATTTAATGCCCAGGGGCCACCAATATCCTTGTAAATAAGAAAGCAAGTTCCAACAGTTCAAGTCATTAACCTTAATCACCCACAACTCTCTCCAACAGGTGCTTTTCAGAGAATCCCCCCCGCAACACGCTGACACCTTTTCATATACAGTGACTAGTCTGCGTCCCTGGACACAGTACGAGTTCAGTGTGCAGACACACAACCCAGCTGGATACACCAACAGCCCCTGGGTGACTGTGACAACCAGACAGGCCCCTCCTCGTGGTCTAGCTCCCCCAAGAGTGTGTCACCTGCAAGGCCAGCCTGGTGAGGTGTTGGTGTCCTGGACTCCTCCTTTGGAGCCCAATGGGATAATTCAGTCCTACAGGATTCAGAGATGCAACGTCAGTTTCTCATTTAGTTTTGACCCAACTGTCCTCAACTACACTGATGAAGACCTCCTGCCGTTTTCAACATATAGGTATCGATTGCCTTCACTCGTTGTGTTGTCTCAAATTAACTGACATCAGCTTTGTCAGCTTTGACAGCATTTTGATAGAGAGTATAACACTTTCATTCTATTGTTTTCTTTTCTACAGCTACTCAATCATAGCCTGCACGTCTGAGGGATGTATCACCAGCCCTCATACAAACATCACAACTCTGGAGGCTCCACCTGCCACAGTGAAATCTCCCACAGCAGACAACATCACATCCAATAGCATGAACATTTCCTGGAGCAAACCACTGACACAAAATGGAGAGGTGACTGAATATGTGCTGAAACTCAACGATGAAGAAACCTACCGTGGAAGAGACCTGAATGCTGTGCTGTCAGATCTGCAGCCGCACACATCATATGATCTGTCCTTTCAGCCTGTACCAGCGGTGGGTGTGCCGCCAGCCCGCAATGTCCATTGTGACTGGGG